>NW_018743649.1:0-52011 GCF_001683475.1 Chenopodium quinoa | reverse complement strand
CCGTCAGCCTCACTTCCGGTAGAAAATCCAATTGCTGTCGAAGCAGCAAATCATTTTGACTTTCACAGAAGTGTTGTACGCGGAAAGTAGGTAGTCCCACTTCCGCCGGAACCACTGCTTCCGAGCCGAAAGCAAGGTTAAAAGGTGATTTACCCGTAGTTTCTCTCGTTTGTCGTACAATTTTCCCATAAAATCTCGGGTATCAGATCCGCCCACAGGCCTTTGGCGTCCTCCACCTTTTTCTTGACTGCCCCCAGTATTTGCTTGTTAGCGGCCTCGGCTTGCCCATTTGACTGCAAGTGACACACCGCCGCATACGCAAATTTTACTTTATAAATGCTGAGAAAAGTTTTTACCGGACCACAATCAAATTGAGCCGTGATCATACACCATTGCAGTCGGCAATTCGAATCGGTGTGAAGATGCTCTTCCAGATGAACTTCTTCACCTCGTTTGCTGATCTTTGCTAACGGTTCCGCTTCTATCCACTTGGTGAAGTAGTCTATCCCTACAATAAAAAACTTACGGCCACCCGTTACTGACGTGAACGGCCCGATAATGTCCATTCCCATTGAGAGAACGAAATTGGGTTAAGAATGGGTGTTAAATCATTCGGAGGTTGATTAATCACCGGCCCATACTTCTGGCATTTATCGCATTTTTTAACGTACTCAAAGGTGTCTGCGTTCATTGTCGGCCAATAGTAGCCCCGTTTTATTGCCTCCAAGGACATTGACCGACCCATCATGATTACCGCAATCGCCCTCGTGTATTTCTTCTATCAGCCTTGCTGATTCGTACGCCGTTATACACCTTCGCAATGGTAGTGAAAACCCCGTTTATACAATGTGCCCCGAAACATAATAAACCAAACACTGTCTTTCTTGATCTTTCTCGCCTCAATCTTATCAGTGGGCAGGACGTTGTGTACTTTGTAAGCTAAGATTTCGTCATACCATTCTCGACCTTCACTTGTACAATGTACATCCTTAGGAGACTGTTCATCAATACTCTTTTCTTTCAAAATTTCTACCATCACCGTCCTCTCTAAATCGTTAAAGCTTGAACTTGCAAGTTTAGCCAACGCGTCTGCCTGCGTGTTCATTGCTCGAGGAACCAATTTCATTTCGAAATACTCCAGATTAGATGTAATACTCTTGAGTTTTGCCAGATATGTCGTTATGCTCGGCTCTCGAGTTTCGTAAGTGCCATTGAACTGATTTGCCACCAGTTGCGAGTCAGTTGTCATCTCAATACGCTTTGCTTTCGCAGATATGCATAGCTGTATCCCTGCCAAGGCTGCTTCATACTCTACCTCATTATTCGAGGCTTTGAATTTGAACTTGACAGCATACTCAAACACATCTCCCTAGGGAGAGATCATAATTACTCCAGCCCCTGAGCTGGTTGAAGCAGATGAGCCGTCAACTGATACCTTCCATGTGCCGGTACCCTCCTCTTCTTCATAATAAGATGTTTTCTACAATGAAGTCAGACAAGGCTTGGGCTTTGATTGATACCCTTGGTTTATACGTAATAACGTATTCAGACAATTCAATCGCCTATTTATTCAGGCGGCCAGATGTTTCCATCTTCTGCAAAGACTTCTCTAACGGCTGATTTGTCAGAATATCAATTACATGTGCATCAAAGTAAGGCCGTAACTTTCGCGCAGCCACAACTACTGCGTATGCGATTTTCTCCACTAACGGATACCGTATCTCGGTAGCATTTATGACGTGGCTCACGAAGTAAATTGGCAGTTGGGTTTTTTATCGTTCTACTAGGAGCACCGGTGGTACCGTCTTTGCCGACGCAGAGATATACAACTGTAATATTTCTCCCTGTTCCGGTCTTGCGACAATGGGTAAGGACCTCAAGTGATTTTTCACGGCCTGTAACGCCTTGGATTGCTCCTTCCCCCATACAAACAGTTTGTTCAGGAGCAAGATCACGAAGAATGGTAAGGCTTTGTCAGCTGACTTGCTGATAAATCTCGTCAATGCAGCCATTCGACCAGTGAGCTTTTGTACATCTTTTATACACTTTGGTTCTGGTAAACTAAGAATTGCCTCGATCTTATCAAGGTTAGCGTCTTTCCCCCTTTCGCTTACCATGAACCCGAGAAACTTTCCTGACCGAACGCCGAACACACACTTCTCCGGATTCAACTTCATCCGGTAGCGCCGAAGAGTTTCAAAAGTTTCTCTCAAATCGGCGACGTGATCTGTAACCAAACGGCTTTTCACAATTGAATCATCCACATATACTTCTACATTCCTTCCTTTCTGGTTCGCGAATACCTTTTCGACCATCTTCTGATACGTGGCCCCTGCATTTCTTAAACCAAACGGCATAGCCCTGTAACAGAAAACCCCGGCATTGGTAATGAATGCCGCCTTGGTTCGATCTGGCTCATATAAGCTAACCTAATGATATCCGGAGAAAGCGTCCATGAAACTCAATAGCGCGTGACCGGAAGTGGAATCTACCAGTCTGTCTATCCTCGACAAGGGATAACAATCTTTCGGGCAGGCTCTGTTCAAGTCCGTAAAATCCACGCACATTCTCCACTTCCCTGACGGCTTTTTAACCATAACCACATTTGCTAGCCATTCGGGATATGTGCAGGTTCGATAAATCCTGCCGCTAGCAATTTGTTTACTTCTGACTGAATAGCCTCTATTTTCTCTGTTGAGAAGTTCTTTTTCTTCTGTCGAATAGGTCTTGCTCTCTTGTCGACATTTAACTTATGTACTATGACGTCAGGATGTATTCCAGGCATCTCATCTGCCGAGAAAGCAAACACGTCAGCACTTTCTCGTAACAATTCCACCAAATGGCAGCGTGTGTCGACATCCATATCGGATCCAACGCGCACTACCCTCCCGGGGACCCCAGGCTGCAACTCGATCTCTACGGTCACGCCCCTGGGGAAGGACGTGGTGCAGTTACCGGCCGAGTATCGAAATTTTCCATGGCCAAATCATGTGTAGAGGGAACTCGTTCTCGCTTAGATGGTGTCTATTTGCAAGTATGTTGCCGGCTTGATTGTTTTAGTGCTGAAACGTAACACTCTCTTGTCATAGTTTGACTCCCCCGTACACGCTATGTCGTTCCAGCGTTGGATACATATACCATCGTTAAATGGTATGTCGAGACTACAGCTTGCATGTCATGAATTAAAGGCCTACCGACAATAGTGTTGTAGGCGGATGGCACATCAATCACCAAAAACTCCGCCATAACATCTCTTACTACCGGTCCTTTTCCCATTCTAACCAGAAGAACTATACTACCCTCAGGTCTTACGGTGACCTGTTGAAACCTATCACGGGATAAGACACTGGCGTTAAGTATTTTCGGCCCATTCTCATGGCATCAAAAGCTCTAGAAAATAGGATATTGGCGGAGCTTCCGCCATCAACGAGTGCCTGCTTGATATCTGCTCCATTAACCGTCAATACCAGTACCAACAGATCATCATGAGGGAAGACTATTCCCTTAGCATATTCCTTCGAAAAGGATATCGAAAGCATGGGAGAAGGTCGAGGTCGTTCCTCTACGCTCAATGCGTTCACTAGGTGCCGGTATTCCGACAAACTTTTCTTCGCTCCGCTTACGGAACCCCCGTATACTGGTCCGGCGGTAATAACATCGATTGTTATTTTGCGCCCTATCGGAATACTTCCGTCTGGATGTTTCCGCATGATTCTGTCTATAGGTGTCATCTTGCATTGATGAATCTCCCTGCTTTCGGTACTCGGTTTGCCTGGGTTGTGTACTTTGCTGCCGGCTGGGACCTGTTTGAGTACGATACTGAGACAATCGCCCTTTCCATATGAGATCTTCAATGTTCTATTTTAATTGAACACATTCTTCGGTGTAATGACCGACATCTCTATGAAACATGCAGTATTTCTTCACGTCCCGGCTTTTCGTTATTATCGGCGCCGGCCGAATCCAATCTTCTTTATTTTGGTTTACTGAATAAATTGCCGCTCTCGGGGTATTTAACTGTGTAAGCTTCTATAACGGCCCAATCCCCTCGCCAGCCTTCCAGATCTCTGTTGGCTCTGCGGCTGCAACCTGCTTACCCCGCCCGTCTGGGCTATTATCATTCTGCCTCCTGGAGGGCTCTACTTACGATATTTGATGGCTCGTTTTCAGCAGCTCCTCACTTTTTATGTATTTGTGAGCCTTGGCAAATGCTACCTCTAAATTTGGGAAAGACTTTCGCGACATGTATTTTTTGAAATCGTTGTCACCTAACCCATTCATCAATGCCATCACGACAATTTCTTGCTGTAACTTTGGTATGGTATTAGCCTCGTTGTTGAAGCGCCTAATGAAATCCCCGAGCGATTCCTCTTTTCGTTGCTGAATAGCCATGAGCTCACCAGATGTCCTTTGTCTTTCACTATTACTTATGTATTGACCCGTGAACAACTCCACCAGGGTCTCGAAGCAGTCAATTGACCCCGGCTCTTAATTGGAGAACCAATCCGAAGCTGCCCCGGTAATGGTTGTAGAGAAAACTTTACACCACACAGCATCGGTGTTGGTATATAGCAACAAGTGACTCTCAAAAGCTGCTACATACCGCTTAGGGTCCCCCTTACCGTCGTAAGTACTGGATGGCATCTTTATTTTCTCCATCTGTTGGTCAAGTACCTATTGTGTGAACGGAGATATCCTGGGCCTGATGATCGCCATGGCTGTCCGCCTTTCCAATCCGATGGAAACCTCATGTTGATAAGAACCTGAATCCCCCACTTGGGCGCCTCGTGTGATTTGGCGCTCAGCCGGTATGGTCTCTCGGCCCCAGCTCCTTAACAGGGGTTGCTGTCCCGCCTGATTGAACTGACTCTCAAGGTTCACTATTAGCGGCTTTGCCGGTACATCACCCAATACCTCCCCTGCCGTTAACTCGACTTTCTTTATTTTCTTAGACATAGCCCGCATAACCTTAGCCGTTATCTCCAGTTCCTTCGGGGTAAACCCTTCCAAAGGATCTGGGGTTACTGCTCTATTGCGGTCAGGCGTTATTGGCATGTTTGTTGTGTTGCCGTGAAGGAGATGAGTTTCATCTTCGATCACGATTTCTGGTAGGCTGTTTACAATTTTATTCGCGTTAGCATTAAAGATACTGTTATCATATTGTCGGTTTTCAACTTCCTGTACTGGTACTGTAGCTTCTTTACTTCCTTCCATGACTGTGAGAGGTTCTGTTGGACGATAGAAGTTATTACTATCCCCTCCATCTAGCGCCAATTGTTCCTGCTGAATTTTGCTTCCGTTAATGTCCGAGGGCTGGTAATGGTTTACCGTCCAATTGCACACCTACACAGCCAATACAGATTAGCTAGCCCGGGGGTTATCCGGGAATAACCACTCCGATGCTTAAATCAGTACCTTTGTGAGAAGAAAATGAAATAAGAGAGAGAAAGTGTTTTAGAGAGAGCGAGATATTCTACCTTTGAAATGGGGATTTTCTTGGGTATTTATAAAAACACAACCAAGCAGGTGCCACCTATACAGATAGGTGGCACACCGACCTTAAAGGCAGCAGGTGCCTACGCGGCCCCAAGAAACACTCCACGTGCTAGAGGGACATGCTACGTGACGAGAAGCAGCTCTCCACGTGGCATAGAGTGATGCCGGTAAGGACATGGTTTATTTACCGATTAACGAGGGCTTAAACTGCACAACACTTTTTTACCGGCCGGTAAGGACATGGTTTATTTACCGATTAACGAGGGCTTAAACTGCACAACACTCTTTTACCGGCTTATCAAGGATGCTACCGATATATCCCGTACAACTTACCGGCTTATCAAGGATGCTACCGATATATCCCGTACACATACTTCTTAAAATGATAGTCTTTAAAATTCGACAATCATTAATGTATATTCTTATATACTACATATTATCAGCTACTTATTACTACTATTGCACACAAAAGTGCTGCCCAACTACATTTATACAATGCAGTGAGCTGCTTACTCATCAATACTATGTGTATATGAATTATGAGGCGGTGAGGTGTATTCAATAATAGATAAAAATCACTAGGTGAGTGGCAAAATATACTAAGATCATCCATGGCTATCTTAGTAGCTCGGCAAAAACATTATCACGCGGCAGCTTCCCGGCATGATTATCCAGCTCATTGGAAGCTTCCTTCCATTATGATGAGGCGGCACCCGTATGCAAGAATATCCATGAACCTTTGTAAGTTACTAAGCGATGCGGCATCCAAAGATTTTGAGTTGAACCACTCAAGCGGCCAAGCTTTTTTCTTGTGTTAGCATACTCAAGCGGCCAAGCTTTTTTCTTGTGTTAGCATACACAAGAAGCATTATACGTGGTCGTCTCTTAGCTTAAAAGCCGGGAGGTCAAAATTTTAAGCAAGGCATCCGGCCAAAGTGCTGAGTATCATGCCAAGAGCTTAAGGACGGACAACAAGCATAGCCAACAAGCAAAATCGATCCACTCTTCGCTTAAGAGCTGAGATCATACGACACTCCAAGCATCCGGCAATGGTGGATTGGTGTGGCACCTTGATAACTGACACCAAGAAAACCAGTTGTGTGTACACAAGTCAAGAAATAAACTATCCGGATGGCAAGCACTATCGAGATGCTCCATTATTATATTGATATTACATATGGCCAATCTCCATTTGTGGGAAGCTGCGAGCTCCATGTGAGCAACAATTCAAGTAAAATGTCATGCTTGAGCATTTAATTAAAGAAGTTAGACTGCATCAAGTGTTCTGCTCACAATAGCAAGACGAGAAATATGATGAGTATATCTCAAGATTAGAGAAACTAGCTTCTAACTCCACATATACAAGCGGCAAATATGCCGAATCAAAATTAGCCCGAGAGCATAATGAGAATGGTGGTAGCCGGTAAGAGCTATAAATGGTGGCAGCTGTTCAGAGCTATCAACGGTGGCAGCCGCTTAGAGCCACCAATGGTGGAAGCAAGGGCTGTTTCCTACCTCAATTAAGCCTAGCTGCCATGTTTGCTTTGTCAACCAAAAAGCCGGCTGCAATGGCTATTATATTCATCATTATTATGATTATGATTAAAAAAAAAAAAGAGCCAGCTGTGATGTGATCTAGCAAGAGAGCTCGATTGTAAGCTTGGTCAAGCGGTAACCAAGCTAAGAAAGGGTCATACGACATGGAAGTCGGCTGCATTCAAGCGGTTGTAATGTTAGGGGCTGCTAAGCACCATAGCCGTATGTAGGGGTTGCTTTGTACGTCATCATTTTGGCAATATATGTTTTTAGGTGTTTTTATCCCTTGGGAGAGTTACGTCATGAAGCCTGATTCGGCTGAGCTGTACCTGCAAAATAACAGAGACTCCGGGTGGTTGGAGCTCCGCCTCCGAAGATCAAGTCAGTAACTTGAAAGGAAATAAAGAGAACGAAAATTTAGATGGGGACCTGCCTGGATTATAAGCTCAGGTCTTTCTCTAATGTGAGAGAATTCAGGTGTAATAATGATTGAATGTGTCCCCAAAGTGGGGAAATATCTCCCTATTTATAGGGTCCTTGGATAACGTGCCCCTACCTAGGTCACTTGACCTAAATTTCAGCGGGTTGCGCCGAATAACGGCGGTTCTAGGGATTTGGGCCCTTGAAGGCCGTCATTTCAGAGATGTATCTGAGGGCGCCAAGTGTCAAGAGGATGTTAAGCCACATGGGCCATCCTGAGCTCGACACGTGGCTTCCTCTCACTAGTCCACGTGTCTAGGGTATTTTTACCCTAAACAGTTTCCCCTCACAGGTCGCGCGTGCATGTCACTTGGGGCCTGTGACACGTGTCCACCTTTCATAGGTGAATAGTAACGGGTAAAAATTTGAATTTCAAATCAAAGATTTCCCTCCGCTTTCACCTTCTATAAATAGAAAGTTACCCCCCCTTTTTTCTCACCTTACATTCAAATTTGACTTTTTAGAGAGAGAAAAAGAAAGATTCTAGAGGGAGATCCTCTGCTTCCGTCTGCATCACAACAGGCTCAAGCTTCCGTGTGCTAGCAGTTCAACACCCGGTTTACCGGCTCAAGCGGTTTTCAGATTTTTCAGAGTTAAAGCGAGGTAACCGCCTGTACCATTTTAGCTTTTCTCCCTTTCAATTTGTATACCATTTTTTCTCCGCCTGTATACCTAGCTTTTTAGAGAATATAAATGAGTTCTCGATCCACTCACTGGGCACTGCCTAGGACACTCAGCCGATCCCCCGGAACGGCTGAGTCTAGAACAGGGGGTGCCTTTTCTGGACTGTCGGAACCAATATGCTCATCTCCGAATTCCTCCCTCTCTGTGTCTGTGCAAGACACAATGGCCAGAACGAAACAAACGGCCAGACGGCCTAAGAGCCGGCGCACTATGAAAGTGCCAGCCGATGAGGTTTTCCCAGACGGGGAACAGAGGGATTGGGAGGAGAGCGGATCTGACGAAGAGGCTCCCTCTACTTCCGGGAGCTTCGGGGTACGAGAGGTAGGCGGCGAGGGTACCACCTACTCTAATGAAGCCGACGATGCTGAGGCCTGCGAAGGGTCAAGGGCCGAATCTTCCGGCTCTGACCAAGACAATTTTGCGGCTGACTATCAGCAGCCGCCTAAGGTCGCTGACAACCCCAACCCTAAAAGGACCCGGATGCTGCCGGGTAACATCGCCATCCTCAAGAGCGGATTCAGGGCCTTCAAAGAAATGCACCCCTTTGGAAGGGGCTGGGAGATTATCGTTCCTCCGGCTGACGCCGTAATGGCCTGGGGCGATGATATTGACCATGCAGAAGACTACTTCATTTGCTACGATGCGGTTATCGAAGCCGGCCTCTGGTTCCCCCTCCACCCCGGAATTAGGAAAATTCTTAAGGGGTACGATGTAGGGGTTTGGCAGCTCACCCCCAATTCGTGGGTGAATATTCTTAGTTACATCGCCGCCTGCGAGTTTCAAAATATAAACCCCAGCTTTTCCGCCTTCGCTCATATGCACTACTTGAGCAAGGCCCCAGGCGGCCATGGGGCATGGTATACTCTGACTACCTTGCCCCAATACCTGATGACTTTGGACAAAGTGTCCAAATGGTCCGGGTGGAAGGATAAGTTTTATTTGGTTTCTTCCCCCACCTTAAGACACAACCGCACACTGCTTTGGTACAATACTGAGCCGACTCTTCTTGGACGTAAATGCCTTCTCCCGGTGCTATCTACTAAGGCCCGGGAGAAAATATTGGAGCCGGGATTTTTTGAAACAACAACTGAGCCCATGGGGGATGGGACTCACATCATAGTTCCCAAGAATTGGATTCCCCATCCGGACTTCTTCAAGGACGAGTGCTTCTTGTCTGCCTGCGGGCAATTTTTCCTAGGGGTAGAATACTTCTCATCCAGAATGATTGTTATTTCATTTTTATTGCAAACTTGCCATAATTTCTTCTAACCATAAGTTCTTGTTCTTGCAGACGACGCCTTGAGAATGGTCGACTCGGCGAAGACTCCGGCCAAGTCTGCGACGCTGCTGCGCAAAGAGGCTGCGCTTGCCTAAAAGGCAGCCGTCGAAGCCAAAGACTAAAAAAAAGGCGGGGTAAGACCGCCTGACTTGATGTGTTTGCATTTATTTTTTAACGGTTGGGTATACTTACCCTTTGCTTATTTCTCAGGATTCCGTCAAGAAAATTCCACGATCTTTCTCCAATCTGCTTAAAAGGCAAGGAGATGATCTGGAGAAAACTCCGGCTGCGAAAGCCGCAAGAAGAGACCCTACTCCCCAGAAAGAATCTTCTGCCCATTCCGATCGTCCAAAGACTAGGGGTAAATCGCCTGCTGCAATGAAAATTCTGAGCAAAAGCTCGGAACGCTCGCAGCAGAAAGCGCCGGATGCCTCTACGGTATCGAAGGGTGGCGAGCCACCTAATGTTGCAGCCGGTGCGGCAACGTTTGGGGAGAGGCAGAAGTCGGAGACCCATCCGGAAACCTAAGGTAAGGGGCGAATTGAAATACCTTGGCCACTTGATTTATTGAGAATCAAGACCAAGGTTAACCCCTCTAAGGGGTCGGTCAGCAGCCGGCAACGGATGAATGCCGACTACGCTGCTTCTATCTCACAGAGTATTACTTTTGGTGCAAATATGACTTCTGACGAGCCGGATCTTGCGGGTTTTGCAAAACGGATGGTGAGGAACCTCACCCGTTCCGAGAAGAACTCCATACCTGATCTGCAGGTCATGGATTTTGACCGGATAATGGGTCAGGTGGCTGAGGTAATAGATCCCACAACCTTGATATCTTTTATATTTAATTCTGCTAAGTAACTCATAAACCGGTTGCTCTTGTCTCAGGTGATGCTGAGAGTGGACGGCCTCCGAGGCCCTTTCAGGCGGAAACAGGAAGAGGTAAATGACGCCAAACGGAGGGACCTTGAAAACCTCAACTCTTCTAAACATACTGATTATATGTGTAATTTAAAGATTAAAGCAGTAGAGTTGAAACAGGAGGAGCTGATCGTTGCAAACGACGAAGCTAACATCCGGGCTGATAACCTTGATAAGCGACTGAAGGATGCCAAATCTGATCTCAAGGAATTAGAAGATGTTGATAAGGAAAACGCCCAACTCCGAACAGACGTTAACCGCCTGAGGGTTGAGCTTGTCAATCTGCAAAACAAGCAGTCGGACGAGCTTGCCCAAGAGAAAAAACGGCTGACAGAGGAGAATGAGCGCGACAAACTGGCCCGGCTGAAGATCACCTGGAGTCTCCTTTACCCAGAAATAGACTTTGAGGTCTATAAGCTGAGGTATGATTACGCCACTAAGGTGTATGATGCCTAGCTACTAGGTGATGCTCCACCGCCTTACTTCAAAGATTGGGCTGCTGAGCAGGGATATGAAGTCTCTGACAACGAGGAGTCGGCGGATGAGCATAACGAGGGCCAGGCGAGTCAAGCTCAGCCGGAGCAACAGCCACCGCAGCCTTAGGCAGGCCTCTCTACTTTCTGCGACAGTATGCCATTTCGTTTCTTTGCCGGCTTGTATGTCGTGTAATGTTGTATCTTTACTAACTAAAGGAGTTGGGTTAACATTTTATTTCTTTCTTTCTTCACCGGAGGTATCCGGTTAACACTTATTCTGGCCTTTGTGCCATTTTAAATATTAATGAAGTATTCCGACTCAGTCGGTATTTACATATGTTTGCGTTATGAGTTTTTCAATTTGAATTTTTTTGCGTATGCTTGCAATTCTTTAATATTTTGCCTAACTTAAAAAAGCATGCGGCAATTTGCAGTCCGGGTTCTCTTGCCCCTAGGCGGCTGTGTGGTTGGTTTTATTTCAAATTGATTGATTGGCTTGAAAACACTTGATACTAGGAGAAGTATGGAGTGTTTTTAGGTCAATCAATCACAATGGTGATTGCCCCAAACCAAGTGCACAGCTGGCCAATAGAACGGGTGCTTTGAGCTTCTTGCCCAGGCGGTTGTATTCCGTCTGGGGTTAACTCGTAGCCATTACACATAATCTTTTGCCCCAATAGGGGGAGTGAGTGCAACTTTGGAATAAATAACCTAAGTAAGAACTTCAGCGATGACCGACTGATGCCTCAGGGCATCTGGTATTCGGTAACCTAATCGTTCTTTAGATTATTGTGGTCAGACGGCTATGAGCTGACCAATTTGGTCGTTCAATTTTTACCATCTGCGTTGGTACATAGAACCGACGAATAGCCTGTTCTCTGCCACGATTGCACCCGGAGGGGTGTCGCCGGACTCCTTTGTCCATGTTGGGACAGGCGGTTTTGTAAAATGAGCAACCATCCGGCCATATTGGCCATTAGTCTTGTTCGCGACCGGTTATATAGCCACTAAGCGTTTTTGTGCCTAGTTTTTACGCGAACTTGGTTGAATAAATAATCTGTCTGAGTATTACCTAGACGGACAAGCAATTGATAATTTACACCAAGTATCGAACATAATTAAATAAACAAAGAGTCCGACTGAGCTTTGCCCAGGCGGACTTGCAATTATTAGATTACACTAAGTATCAAACTTAGTTATTCAAACAAAGAGTCGGTCTGAGTTTTACCCAGGCGGACAAGCAATTATTAGATTACACTAAGTATCAAACTTAGTTATGCAAACAAACCGTCTGAGTTTTACCCAGGCGGACAAGCAATTATTAGATTGCACTAAGTATCAAACTTAGTTATTCAAACAAAGAGTCCGTCTGAGTTTTACCCAGGCGGAAAAGCAGTTATAATATTTAACTAAACTAAGTATCAAAATTAGTAAGTTAAGCACAGGGTCCGTCTAGGTATTGCCCAGGCGGACGAACAATAAAGATGGCAAAATAAATCTGCAAACAAAGCCTGAATTTTCATTAATTGTCTTACTGTTTACAAAAATTATACATTCTCAGAAGTAGTACTTTTTTAGATTGTCTACATTCCAAGTTCTAGGAAGGCAACGACTGTCTGGGGTTTCCAGACGGTATTTGCCATTCCTGACTTCTTCATAGATCCGGTAAGGGCCTTCCCAATTAGGGGTTAGCTTTCTAGCCTCATTGGCCCTACCGGTTGCCTCCATTCTTCGTAACACAAAGTCATCCACTTTCAGAGGGCGCTTGTGCACTTTCTTGTTATAACCTCTGGTCATTCTCAGACGGTATATCTCATGGCACAGGGCAGCGTTGCCCCTGCGTTCCGGGAGGGAGCCCAATGCCAGCCGCATGGCCTCCCAATTTGCCTCCTCATCATAGAGCATAACTCTGAAAGTCGGCTCGTAGTACTCAATGCGCAAGACAACTTCAGCACCGTATACCATAAGAAATGGGGCTTCTCCGGTTTCCCCTTTAGCAGTAGTCCGGATGGCCCATAGGACATGAATTAACTCTTCTGCCCATAAACCACCGGCTCTTTCAATTTTTTTTTTATGCAGTTTGAGATGAGTTTGTTAAAGGCTTCAACTTGGCCGTTTGCTTGGGGTCGGCCGACTGATGCAAAACAATGTGAGATACCCTGATCTCCCAACCAAGTCTTGAGCTCGGGGGTGTCAAACTGAGGACCATTATCAAACACCATAGACATAGGTACCCCAAACCGGGTGATGATATTTTTCAGATGAAAGAGATGACATCCTTTGTCTTGATGTTCTTAACCGGCTCAGCTTCTACCCATTTGGTGAAATAATCCACAGCCACCAAAATGTAGCGCTTTCCGCCTGGAGCAGGCGTATAAGGGCCCAAGATATCAATGCCCCATTTAGCGAATGGGACTGGGCTGTGGATTGCCGTTAGATCAGTAGCCGGGCGGTGAATAAGTGGGCCAAACCGTTGGCATTTGTCACATCTTTGGACTAACTCTTTGGCGTCTGCTTCAAGAGTAGGCCAGAAGTAATACCGCCTGGCTCTGACGGCTAGGGCCCTGCCGCCCATATGAGAGGCACAGTACCCAACATGCAATTATTCGAGAACTTCTTTCCCCTTTTCCGAGGTAACAAACTTCAATAGAGGTTTGAGGAAACCCGCCTTGAAGAGCTCTCTGTTTCTCAACTCAAAGTTTGCTGCTCGCTTTTTCATGATGGCTGCCTCCTGTGGTGAATCAGGAAGTTTTCCGTCTGCTAAATATGCCCGGATGCCATCCATCTAGGTAGAGCTTTGGTCCAAGGTTCCAATGGACTCTTCATGTATGCTTCTCTTTTCAAGAACTTCCCAAAAGACCGACCGAGGAGTATCACAGCAGGCGGAGGAAGCTAATTTGGACAACGCATCCGCCTTGTTGTTATCTGACCTAGGCACTTTATTAAGATGGAATTCCTCAAGTGCCCCAGCCTCTTCTTGGACTGCCTGAAGATATTTGATCATAGCCGGATGAGTTGCCTCATATTTTCCCTCATACTGGCTGACGACCAACTGTGAATCAAAATAGGCGTCAATTTTAGTTGCCCCTGCTGCCTTACACATGTGGATTCCGGCTAGTAGGATTTCATATTCCGCCTCGTTATTTGAGGCTTGAAACTTAAACCGTAGTGCATATACAAATTTGTCCCCCTATGGAGACTCATATATAATTCTTGCACCGCAACCGTTCTTTGTTGAGCTTCCGTCTACAAACACTTTCCAAACCTGGCCAATGTTATTCGGTTGCACCGGTCGTGTCATTTAAACAATGAAGTCGGCAAACGCCTGACCTTTCACTGCCTTTCTAGGTTAAAAAGTGATTTCAAGACTTTGCATTTCAATAGCCCATTTCAACATTCTGCCGGATGACTCCAAAGTAGACATTGGTCGTTCGAGGGGATGGTCGGTGTATATTACCACCGGATGAGCCAGAAAATACGGTTTTAATTTCTTGACAGCTATTACAGGGCAAGGCCAAATTTTTCTACCATGGGGTACCGGAGCTCAGCATTTTTTAGAACATGGCTAATGAAATTGACTAGAAGCTGAACACCGTCTCTCTCAGCAAGGAGAACGGCACTGAGGGCATGATATGAGACGGCTAGGTACATGTATAACACTTCTCTAGGCAGTGGATTAACAAGCCTTGGCAAAGAGTGCAAGTGTTCTTTCAGCCGTTGAAAGGCCGCCTCAGCATCATCCCCCCATTCAAATCTGGTCTTCTTCCTGATTGCTTGGAAGAAGTAGAGGCATTTGTCACCTGACCGGCTGAGAAATCTCCCCAAGGCCGCCAGGCAACCGGTTAGTCTCTGTGCTTCCTTGACAGTGCGGGGCGACTTCATGTCAATCACCGCCTGTATGGATTTGACTATCATGTCATCAATGTACGCCTCTACATTCGTCCCAATTTGATTAATAAAGACCGTATTAATCATCCGTTGGAACGTAGCCGGCGCATTTTTCAAGCCAAATGGCATCACAGTGTAACAGAATATCCCTTGATCAGTGACGAAGGGCGTCTTTTCTTGATCTTTCTTCCACAGGGGTACCTGATGGAAGCCGGAGTAGGCATCCATAAAGCTCATCAAGGCATGCCCAACTGTCGAATTGACCAGATTGTCGATCTTAGAAAGCGGATAACTATCTTTGGGAAATGCCTTGTTGAGATCTGTGTAATCAACACACATACGCCAGGTACCATTCGGCTTCTTTACAAGCACAACATTCACCACCCAGTCGGGGAAATTACATGGCCGAATGAACCAAGCATCCAACAGCTTTTTAACTTCGGCAGCTGCCGCCTGACTTCTTTCCTCGCCGTGATTTCTTTTCTTCTGCCGGATGGGCTTCTTTTTAGGGTCCACGGCGAGTTTGTGGACAGCAAGATCCGTGCTGACGCCTGGCATCTCTTCCACTTTAAAGGCAAAAATGCCTTTGAATTCTTTCAGCAGAAGGTGCAAGTCTGCACCCAACTTAGCAAAGGCAACCGTCCCAACCTTCACGGTATGCTCCAGACGGCTATCGTCTAGAGGTATATCAATATGTTCACCAGCCGGTTGGGCACGGAGCTCATCTGACCGTTCACCGGTCAGTAATTGCTACTTTTTCTCTTTCTTCACCTCCACCAGCATAGGAGCCTTTCTTTTCTTCCTGGCTGCTGGTGGGGATGGTACTGGATCGGCATCCTTGACATTGTCAAGGTCTATTGGTTCCTGGCCGTCTGGGGGCCACGGTATCTTTGACGGCTGAGAGATAGCACTCCCGGGCCGTCTTTTAATCCCCATTCAAGGAACCAACAAAGTCGTCATCCCTCTCATACTTGATGAGCATGAGGGAAGGGATGATTACAGCCTTGGATTCGTTGAGGGTTGGCCGACCCAAAATAATGTTTTATGCGGTCAGCTCCTCAACTACCAAAAACTTGACGACCAGGTGTCGCCCCTATCCTTTCTCACCCAGCCGAATTGGTAGATCAACCCTTCCGAATGGGTAAACACTTCCACCCCCAAAGACGACTAAGGGGTGGGTAACCGGATGCAAGCTGCTGTCATTATATTTCAGCTTCTGCATGCACCGGAGGCTGATGATGTCTGATGAGCTGCCGGTATCAATAAGGATCCGTCCAACCAGCTGGTTGGCAACCTTACATTCAATGGCGACCGGATCATCATGCGGACGACGGACACTGCCCCTGTCCTTCTTAGTGATCAGAACATCTGGGAAGGAGGAGCTTCCCGACGCCTGCCCATCATCATCTTTGTTCATCTTTCGAAAATGGCTCTTGGTGCCCCGGATGGTAAGGCCACCACATGAGAACCCGCCTGCTATTATGTAGACCGGCTCCTTGTCGGTATCCGAACTACTAGCAGGCTGGGGGTAGTCTTAGAGGACTGGCCCTTATTCTTCTTCTTTGTCCCGGCTAGGGACTTTGAAATGTAGGACTTCAGCATTCCCTTGTCAGCCAGACGGTCCAACGCCCGTTGAAGGCTGAAGCAGTCGTTGGTGTCATGGCCAACTTCCTCATGGTACTGACAGAATTTATTTTTTTTCCTTGATTGGATGGAACTTTTCATTGGATTCGGCTTCTCTAGGGACAGCCGGTCCTTAATTTCCATGAGGATGGAGTTGTAGTCCTTGTTAAACTCGTACTTGGGGACATACGGTTTAAATTCTTTCTTCTTCTTCTGGGACGGCTGGTCAGAATCACTAACCGCCCAGATTTCTTTTCTCTTCTTGCTTTCATCTTTCTTTTTGGCCGGCTGGGCAGGCCGGCTGTCTTTCTTCTTGTCGGAATTCTTAGAGTCCGACTGGTTACCAGGCGAGCAGAGGTTAGTAGCTTGAATGTAGCTTTTCGCCTCCCTCAGAGCCGCCTGTAAGGTGAAAGCCCCTTTTCCGACTAGGTCGAACTTAAAAGTCGACCCGTCTCTCAGATCTTTGAAAAAGTCTGTAAAAGCTACCTCATCAGACAGTCCTTGAATCTGAATTCTAATCAGATTGAACCGCCTGACATAGGAGCGCATCCCTTCTCTCCCCTCCTGCTTAATGGTGCTCAAGTCCAAGCTTGTTTTCTTAGCAGGGATGTTCATTGAGAAGTTGGAAGCAAATAGGAAAGCAAGCTTCCTAAAACTATCGATGGACCCGGCTGGCAGATTACTAAACCATTGTTGGGCAATGCCCTTCAATGTAGCCGGGAAGCAACGACACCAAGTGGCGTCATCCAACCCTTGCAGGTACATGAGGTTGGTGTAAGCCATGAGGTGGTCTTCCGGATTGGTGGTACCATCATAGGTACCAACCAATACATTCTTAACCTTGGCCGGCTGGGCCGCCTCGGTTATCTCCCGGGTGAACGCAGAAGGTTGTTCACCCAGGCGGAGCAGACGAAGCTGCTAGTCCAGTGGCTGGACATTGTGGTATGCCGCTTGACCTCCGAAGAGAGCCGGCTGCATATAGTAAGGTTGGTACTGACCATAGACCTGAGAAGGTACATATGTTGCAGCCCTGATCATCTGAGGGCCAGAGTGGACGGTATTACCGTCTGTCTGACTCTCATGCAAGGAAGGTGCATTCCCCGCAGAAGTATTGTTAAAGTTGTCTGGAAAATTCGACGTAGAAGCCGATTCAGACAACTGTTGATTTCTCTTCCGGTTGATAATCTCCCGGGCATCAAGAGTTGATTTTTTACTTCCCACCGGCTGCTGAGTCCGGCGGGTGTTGTTGGTATTCCTCTTAGGAAGAAGAATTTTCGACCAATCAATGGTCTCGGCCTTCTCCTTTGGATGAGGAGTGGGCTGCCGCTGTCTGACTGACTTCCCCTTTTCCAGAGGAGTCTTCTTGGCCGACTGTCCTTTACTTGGGCCAGCCCGGCTTTGGGTGATCAGCTCTTTAATTTCACCCTTGAAACTTGTCATGAATCTCATGAGCTCGTCTCGGGTAACAGGTGTTGATCCAGCGGGCGTATGGGTTTCCCCTTCCGGCTGCCCAGGGGGTCGACTTGTACCCGCCTGGGAGGCGCCCCGCTCCAGAATATCTCTGGGCCGGATGCTCTTGATTCTGAGTGAGCCATCATCGGCTGAAAGGTTTCGACCTGAGGATCCTCATCCTCCTGGTCTGTAAAGACTTCTAGGTCGTCGCCCAGATGGTTAGGGGGTGGTACAGACTCTTGAACCATCTTCGAGGTACTCTCCCCACAGACGGCGCCAAATGTTTTGGGTATTTTTGTCCCTTGGGAGAGTTACGTCACGAAGCCTGATCCGGCTGAGCTGTACCTGCAAAATATCGGAGACTTCGGGTTGTTGAAGCTCCGCCTCCGAAGATCAAGTCAGTAACTTGAAAGGAAATAAAGAGAACGGAAATTTAGGGTGGGATCTGCCTGGATTCGAAGCTCAGGTCTTTCTCTTATGTGAGAGAATGCAGGTGTAATAATGATTGAATGTGTCCCCAAAGTGGGGAAATATCTCCCTATTTATAGGGTCCTTGGATAACGTGCCTACAAACCTTCGAGAATTTGCATTCAAGCATGTATTTAGCACATGCGACAAATTAAGTTTAAGGCAAGCGGCATTATTGCATGAAATGACAAAATCTGCATGGCACTACAGCAAAGAGTTTGAAATACCTTCGGCTCCGATTTTTAAGCACTTAAAACTCTTCAAAATCCAGATGTGCTTGCATATACTTGTGAGGCATCTAAAGAAGCAAGCTGGTTGCAAGCTCAAATTAAAGTCGCATGTAACAAGCAACATAATATGTTGCTCGGATTAGGCTTATACAAAGCGATCCGCTTACCCATGACTCCGTGAGAAAAGTTGTGCCATACCAAGCGTTCTCTAAATGCAGGGGCTGAGCTTTGGTATAAACGGCATGAAAAGCCGTGGTATAATCTGAGAGTAAATTCATTTTTTGAGCTCGGTTATTCGGCATCCCATGGCCGTCTATTAGTTTCAGACACTTCGAGCTTGTTAGTGCATGTAGGGAATATTTCAAGCATTACCCCAAACTTGAATCCTACTGTGATCATACACTTAGGCATGGTGGCGTCCAAAGGGAAGGAAGCTAGAACAAGAGACACTACTAGAAATAGGCTAAATAGTGACGGAATGTTTGCGACGCCTCTTTTTTCGTCGCAAAGTTCAAATTTTCGTCGGAATAAGTTTCGTCGCACTTTAGCGACGGAAAATATGAGTTACGATGCTTTTTCCGTCTGAAACTTTCCGACGGAATAATATTCTGTCGGAATAATAACCTTCCGGTGGAAAATTTTGTCGTAAATGGAAATCGAGATACAAAGCGAAATTGATGCCAAAATGGCCGACTTGGAGAGAAGATACAAGGATAGTATGGATGAGCTGGGGAGTCGTTTGACCAACAACGACACATGTTCCACCATCCGTCCTCAGCGTCGAAACCCTAGGGACGACCCGGGTAGTAACGGAGCTGGCCAAGGTACTCAGGCGATTGTGTAGCGTAGCTTTTGTTTAGTATGGACATTAAATTAGTTCGGATTATCTTTTGTACTAGGACATAATTCATATTTTGTTTAATAGGACATAATTCATATATTTAGTGTGGACATTAAATTAGTATTGTTAATTAATTAAATAAGTTTTTAACAAAAACTTGGCGCAGGTGTTCAGGTGTTATAACAATTAATTTTTTTTTAAAAAAAAAACCAATCTGAAATTGTCTGAATACGGATACAGAAACTTCCGACGGATTACTCCCGTCGCAAACTGCACACAATTTCGACGGAGTTAATCCGTCGCAAAAACTAGTATTTCCGACAGAAAACATGTCCATCGCAAAACAACGACGGAAAAATCCGTCGCTAATTTCCGAGGGAAAATCCGTCGCAACCTTTATAATTTCCGACGGAAAAATCCGACGCAACTTAATAATTGCGACGGCAATTTCTGTCGCAATAAATTATTTGCAACGAATTTTTTCGTCGAAAATTAGCGACGGAACTTCAGCTTTGGTCAATCCATTTTTCGACAAATCGCAGTTCGTCGTAATATGCAATTTTGACGGAAAATCCGTCGTAATAAACCAAATTTTCGACAATCCGTATTGCTACAACGCTTTGCGAAGGAATTCCGTCGGAAACCTAATTTCCGATGGATTTTTTCCATCGCAGTTATGTTGTTTTCTTGTCGTGAGAGTCGCCAACAAGCTTTAGAAACTTGCCCTAATGATCCAGGATGAAGGTTACACCTCTGAACGATCCAGGAGATCGTTAAATCTAATAGGTCTGGAACCAAGACGGGAAGTTCGGGGATGAAAATACAAATCCAATTTAAAAGAGAAAGAACATGCCCTAATAATAGACCTTTACTTTATTCTTCTCGTATTCATGTGCGCTTTCTAACTAATATGCAAACATTAGGTTAACCCTAAACCTGTTTAATCTATGTTGGTTGAATATTTAATGTACAAATAAATCTATTATTAGTGATCACTTGAATTATAATCAAATTAACCTAAACATGATTATTAATTATCTTATTAAGCGTGATTACAAGTAAAAATTCCCTTTAAACATGCATAATATATGTGATCAAGAAATAACAATAAATAATATATCAAGCAACATAATAATAATAATAATAATAATAATA
Source organism: Chenopodium quinoa (assembly GCF_001683475.1). Taxonomy (NCBI): domain Eukaryota; kingdom Viridiplantae; phylum Streptophyta; class Magnoliopsida; order Caryophyllales; family Amaranthaceae; genus Chenopodium; species Chenopodium quinoa. Next base: position 31,482 of record NW_018743649.1, on the reverse strand, counting down.
ATAATAATAATAATAATAATAATAATAATAATAATAATAATAATAATAATAATTATAATAATAATAATAATGTTAAAAAATAATAGCAAGACCCTATGCATGATACAAACAAAATTAATAATAAATCCTAACATGTTACTAAACAATAAAAATCAAAGCTTTAATCCTACATGATACTAACATGCTATTAGGAATGAAAATAGGAAGTATCATAGAAATCATAATTGATATTAGAAACTTAATTATTACCCTAAACATGATACTAAGAAAAGCATCCTAACACGATACTAGGAAAAGCATCCTAACATTATACTAGGAATCAAAATAACAACCTAAACATGATTTCTATATCAAAATATAAATTAAACAATTAAAGCACTTACTTGGATGTCTCGTACCTCTTTCTAATAACAAAATACAGACACGTTAGTAACTTTAAGGAAAATAATAAAACAAACAATTAAGTTAAATAATTGAATAGAGATGTGGGACCAAACTCACAGAAATTATCAAACCATTCACGTCTAGGGCAAAGGAAACTTTGAACTTCTCTAGGTGTGTCTAGTGCTAAAGTAAGAGGAATTTTTTTAGTAAAAGGCTAGGCTAGAAAGAGAGAGAGAGAGAGAGAATAAGCTTTAGCTTAGAGAGAGAGGGAGAAAAGAATTAGAGAATTCTGGTTAAGAGTTAATGATTGAAAATGGAGGTCAAGGGACCCTATTTATAAGAAAATAGTCCGGAATTGACAAAAAATGAATCAGAGTTCGAAAAGGAATAAAACACGCTTTTGTCGCCAACGACAGAGCTTGTCGCTAGGCGACAAACCTGTCGTTTGGCGCTACAAGACAACTTTTATGGATTTTGTTTTTATCATATATTTTGATCCAAAAGTCTAAATAAGTCATACAATATGTCGTTGGAAAACTCTTGAAGTCACTTTATAACCCTATTAGAATCACATTAAAATATTTTGTAGATAAAAAGATATGGTCGAAATAGTGGAAGGGTGTCAATTTTGGATAGAGTTTTGTATTCCATTCATATCTTATTCGTTATAGCTCGGAATTAATATTATAATATATCATTGGAAAGATAATTTCAAGATCTATCCATCAATATAAAATTTGGATAAAAGATTATCAGGCACTAATATAATATCAGAATATATTCCATTTCATATAAAACACGGATTCTCAAAAGGAGTAGTTTTATTCAATTTCAAACTCTTTAAAACATAATTATCAGTCCTAACTCCATTAGGATTTAAGAGAACCTTCTAGAGTATTCTAGAAGACTATAATCTATCCTAATAGCTTTAGGAAGGATAATTAATAATAGGCCCTCCTCTACATCATTGGGCCGTATGTAAGAACCAAACCAAGCCTAGTTTAGTATTTTTGCCATAACTTCCTCATTATTCATCGGAATCAGACTTATAATATATCGTTGGAAAGATCTTTTCGAGCCCTACCCAAATATACTATTATTGGACCCATATCATGGACCAAACTAAACTGGACTGCACATTTTATATAAATAGGGTAAGAAAAGAAATATTTTGAAAAACAGAAAGAAGAGATATTTTAATAAAAATCAACTCGGCGCAGTATATGACACAACCATTATATAGACCGCCTGCTTTTCCCAACATCTAGACTGCCTTCTTTGGAGGACAGGCGACTTACAACTATCAGCCTTTGGACTGGCAGCTTCGGCTACAAAACCTTGGGAAACAACCCACAGAATTCTCTAGGGCATAGCCCAACAGTGGTTTGGCAATCTGCCGGCTGGTTGCATAAACAGCTTCAAGATGCTTGCGTTCATGTTTGCTTCTAACTTCTCTATGAACATCCCTACAAAGAAAACGAGCCTTGATCTAGGCCATGTGCAACAGGGAGATAGAGAGGGGCTGCGACCATACGTCAAGCGGTTCAATCTAGTGAGAATCCAAATCCAAGGACTGTCTGGCGAAGTGGCTTGTACAAAATTTTTCAAAGGTCTGAAGGACGGGCTGACTTTCAAGTTCAAACTCGTCCGCAAGAAAATCTTCACCCTCCAAGGAACCCTGATGGACGCGCACGCTTATATATAAGCGACCGAGCTCTACTCCCTTAATAAACAGCCGGACTCAAAAGTCTGACCGATAGAAGGAGAGTCGCCCTTCTCAGCCGTCTTTAAAACTAGAAGAGAGCAAAAAGAAAAAACAGATCTGGGCGGTTGATAACTCCAATCATCTGGCCTAGAAGAAAAAGAAAAAGTGAAATATCGTATGTTCCAAGGTACAAGTTCCATAAGGACAGCTACTCCATCCTCATGGAGATTAAGGATCGGCTAACTCTAGAGAAGCCGACTCCTATGACTGGTTCCGCTGAAAAGCGGAACAAGAACAAGCACTGTCACTACCATGAGGATGTCGGACATGATACAAATGACTGCTTCAGCCTCAAGCAGATGCTTAATCGTCTGGCCGACAAAGGAGCGCTGAAATCCTATGTGAAGTCCAAAGTGGATTTAAAATCGAATCTTGGAAAGTCGACAAAAAAGACTCCCCAACTTGCTATCAGCTCTAAAACGGATTACAAACCGGTTTATACGAAAGCAGGCAGATTCGCCGGTGGTGGTCCGACCATCCGGGGCAAAAAAGACCGTCTAAGAAAGATGGTCCATTATGTTGATGGGGGACAGGCGGCAAGAAAATCTGCCTCCCCAGAAGTTATCATCACGGAAAAGGAAAGGGGCGAATTCCGTCGGCCGCATGACGACCTTGTGGTCATAGAATGTAAAGTAGCCAACCAATTTGTTGGTCGCATCTTGATTAACACAGGAAGCTCCATAGACATCATCAGCCGCAAATGTCTATCCAACCTTAAATACAGGCCGGGTAGTATGATGGATGTCTCCCATCTCCTTGTGGGTTTTGGTGGAGGAGTTGTACATCCAGTCGGACGCATTGATTTGCCCATCCGAATGGGGGAAAAAGGTAGCGGTCGGCACATGACCATCCGGTTCCTGGTGGTTGAAGAGCTGAACGACTGCAATCTTATCCTTGGCCAAACCACACTTAACAAGTGCAAGGCAGTCATGATTCCTGCTCTCATGCTTGTCAAGTATGAGAAGGATGATGGGATTGTTGGCTCCCTGAACGGGGACCAAAAGACGGCTTGAGAATGCTATATCTCGGACCCCAAGCTTGCGGTAGCTGCAACCGGTCAGGGAAAAGAGCCAATAGACCTTGATGATATCAAGGATGACCATCCGACACCACCAGCCGCCAAAAGCATAATCAGCAGGTGGTGGTAAAAAAAGAGAAGCAATGGCAATCACTGATCGGGGAGCATAATCAGACGACCTTCGTCCCCATCCGGCTGGTGAAAACATTGATATTCCTCTGGACGATAGTCGGCCAGAGCGGACTGTTAAGGTGGCTAATATTTGTTAAGTTAGTTCAAAATGTACCACATCCATTGTTTATAATATATTCTAATCAATTAAAATAATATACTTCACAATCTAATATAATTTTATTACTGTGTGTAGACCTGTAAATCAGGTCGAGTTACCTATCATTTTAGGCAGGGTCATTATTTCAGGTTACGGGTCAAGAAATATTTTTCACCAATATTATTATTATTAGTCATTATTACATGTCTACAAGTTTAAATCGTCACAAAAACACATCAATTCTTAACTAATTTTGTATCAATAATATGTTTTAAAATTTGACATATAAATTAAAAATATATCTTAAAATTCAATAAACAACCCGGGCATCGCACGGGCACAAACTAGTATATAATAATAATAATAATAATACAATTGTTTTTCATAGATAGAATAAACTATTGTAAATAGTGAGATACATGCGTCAAGTGTACTCATGCACTTCCATACTCCCATGCTTTTGTGAGCTAGCAAGTTTATTTTACTAAACTTGATAGTTTACATTTCAGTTATCATGTGTGGGAATAATAACCCAAGCGGCATGTTAGAGAATTAAAATAGTAATTGATGATGAAAAGACGCGAGCCTAGCTACAAATATTTATACTATGTCATCATCAATTCATCATGTTAACAATAAAATGCTTTGCATAATTGATAATATCGACATACTGTTCCTGCTGAATTCTGCTTCCGTCAATGTCCGAGGGCTGGTAATGGTTTACCGTCCAATTGCACACCTACACAGCCAATACAGATTAGCTAGCCCGGGGGTTATCCGGGAATAACCACTCCGATGCTAAAGTCAGTACCTTTGTGAGAAGAAAGTGAAATAAGAGAGAGAAAGTGTTTTAGAGAGAGAGAGAGATTCTACCTTTGAAATGGGGATTTGCTTGGGTATTTATAGAAACACAACCAAGCAGGTGCCACCTATACAGATAGTTGGCACACCGACCTTATAGGCAGCAGGTGCCTACGCGGCCCCAAGCAACTCTCCACGTGCTAGAGGGACATGCTACGTGACGAGAAGCAGCTCTCCATGTGGCATAGAGTGATGCCGGTAAGGACATGGTTTATTTACAGACTAACGAGGGCTAAAACTGCACAACACTCTTTTACCGGCTTATCAAGTATGCTACCGATATATCCCGTACAACTTACCGGCTTATCAAGGATGCTACCGATATATCCCGTACAACTAGCCCCCCAAGTGAGGATGTTAGTAAAACTAACGTGCTCACTTGTGATGGAACATGGTGCTGCTTTGCGTAATATACCAAGAAAGAATAATGAGAAAATGAAAAAATCTACGATTTGCCCCCCAAGTGAGCTAATTGCCGATAATATTTGCTCAATTGAAAACGAAAAAATCTACGATTTGCCCCCCAAGTGAGCTAATTGCCGATAGGCTTTGCTCAATTGAAAACGAAAAAATCTACGATTTTCCCCCCAAGTGAGCTAATTGCCGATAGGCTCTGCTCAATTGAAAACGAAAAAATCTACGATTTGCCCCCCAAGTGAGCTAATTGCCGATAGGCTTTGCTCAATTGAAAACGAAAACCGGAAATATGAGTTAATACATTTTCACCCTCGTTTGAAATATTTCCCTAAGATTTGGCGGGAAAATGTAATAAAGTAATGGGGCACATGTCAGTCATCAAAGTAGGGTGTTGCGTTTTATTACAGCCGTTGGATTGCATGCAGTAAATGTCACATTAACCGCTTCATTTGGACAATATAAATAGCAAATTTCGTACTTTTAACCCCTTCATCTTTCTTTGCGAAAAAATTTCGAAAAATTTCCACTTCATTTCGCTTGTAGTCCACACATATTTCTGCGATTCAGGAGTCGATTTGTCGAAGGTTTGTTCAGTTGTTTTTAGACCGGTGTTTGTAAACGAAGGACATTTAATTCCGGAGTTACGCTTTCAAGAGTTGAGTTCAAAAGAGGTAGCAAACCCTAACTTTCTTTTCGATTTCTCACTGGTTTGTGGTTAAGTAGATTTTGCGTTTATTTCATTATTTGTAAATGTCTGGTTCTGGAATGCATGCGAATACAGGTAAAGCCAATGAGGCTGAACTCTGTACACCCTTATCTTCTGTAGAAGAAAGAGAAGCTTATTATCGTCATAAGTTTCTGGCTGACACCGAGAAGGCTTTGCGTCCTATCAACCCCGATATCCCAGAGGACACAAAGATTGTCGGCGTTGTGCCTATTAGCGTTCGTTATCATTTGAGGTCAAACTTGGATTTGTTTAATCAATACGACACTAATATTGACAGGATGCCGAGAACGAAACACACCAGTATTCAGGGCTTGGAATGTATCAATTGCACAGTTAACGCCTCCAACCATCCGAAATATAGTCTTTCTTGTCTGGTTTATGATATTTATGAACTTTCCCCTTACCTTGAACTTATTTCGGAGGTTGCACTGGATAACGAGAGATAGCCAGTCACCCGGATGGTGGTCTCTTTTTACTGCTCCCGGGAAATGCACCGTGTGGCCAAATTTGACCAGTTGCAAGAACTGGAAGAAAGAATTTTATTTTATGAGTGTTCCTGATGATTTTATCGTCCGTAGGACATTTTACCACCCTCACATTATGTTCGAGACTATACGGTCGAGAGCGTTAGGAAAGTTGGAGAAAAAAGCTCTTAGGTGGTTTAACTTTACATATGTTAGTGTTGGTAAGAAGAATAAAGCTGTTCCGGGGGTGTGGTTGCCCCATTGTAATTATATACTAGGCAACGCCCCTTTATCTCATGTCGGTCTCTGCCATACCGATGCATTTTGTATGGAAACGTTTATAAATTATATACATTTACTTATATTTATCTTTACTGTACTTATGCTTTGCATTTGAAATTAATTTTGATAAGTGTTTTTCCTGCTTATTCTCTTACCTGGCTACGTACATTTTACTTATGCCTCTGTTTTTTTTTTTTTTTTTTTTTTTTTTTTTTTTTATTTAAATGTCTATGTTTACCTTTATAATGTCGGTGTATTGATGTTTATTATCGGTGATTTTACCACCAGGTATTGACAAACTCGACTATAGCCGACTAGGGTTGTATCCTGACGGGAGAGTGAAGCAACAGTGCCCAGATCGGCAAAAAAGTCATACGACTCCCTTCCCGTTTTCGCCACCAGAGCCTCAAAAAGAAAAAGAACGAGACAACAAGACATGGTTCCTATCGAACGTGTTGTCAAACCCCGTACTTTAGTAGTGGAAAGGGGTGGCGGCCGACAGCGAGGCCAGAACCGACCAGGTGGCCAACATCAACAAGCCTCCGAGCAAGGAGAGTCAAACGGTCATCTCGACACGCTCTGGCGGCCCCAGGAAAAATGCTTTCTTCCCGACTCTTGTCGGTGACTTCCTCGAGATTCCGCATGTCAGAATCCCGAAAGAAGTTGTTGACGAGTTGGTTGTATCCTTTGGTGCTGCCGGTGATCCATGGCATCTCCAGATCAATGTAATCGTGGCGAGTCTTTTCTCTACGACGATCCTAGCACTAGCGGGAGCATGGGCTGGAGGGTGCTAAAGGATTTGGCGACGCCAGTCGACAGGCCTGTCAACCGCGTTGCTGCCCCTTGCGGCCAGCTAATGAACAACATGCTCCGGGTAAGACAACAAAGAATCCTTGTTATTTTATTACGTTTATTTACATATGTACTATTTATGTGACTAAAGACCAATTTAACATTATCTCTAGACCGTCAACTCTGCCGTGGAGGTGGTACATATGTACTAGTACTACCAGCGTGCTGCCGATCAAGCTGAGACGAAGCTGAAGAAGGCTGACGATGCTTGCAAGGCCGTTATCAAGGAGCGCGACAAGGTGAAGACCGACATGAAATTTTTGCAGAAGTAGATGTCGGACCTAAAAAAAAGCTTCAGAACCAAGAGCAGTTGCAGAAGAAGGTAGCCAGCCTTAAGCAAAGTCTGAAGGATGAGAGAGAGGCTAAGGCGGCGCTGACCGGCAGATTGGAAGAGATGGAGCGTGAAAAGCCAGGTATCAGACGTCGAGCCGTTAACCGGATATTTACGTTAACCTGCTGGTTGACCGGTATACTGCTGGTTGGGTCTCCGAGCATTGCTGTGTGTGTAAAGCTGAAGGGTGGGACTCGGCAAAATGGCAGGCTGTCGAGAAGGCTTTTAATGAGGAAATGAACCACTCTTCTACCAGCTATGAGAGTGAATATTTTGACGAGCTCCCACCGCATTCTGTGATAACAAACTTAGACCCACGTGAACTGCCAGAAGTGGAGTTTGATGACGCCCTTATTAGAAATATTACCACTGATGCTGGTAAAGATGGGTCTGTCGGTCCCTCTAACAATGAAGCTGACAAAGAGCCCGGTAAGGCGGCTGAAACAGCAGTGGAGGCCAACAAGGATTGACAAGGAGGGCAGTCACCATTGGATTTATGTGGGTCATCTGTTCTGTAACCGTTCTCTGTATTTAAAACAATTATCTCTGTTTGTATCGTACAATATTTTTCTTTTAATGTTGGATATATAGCCGATCAGATACTTGACTTTTGAGCGATTGGTTTATTTTATGTATTACTATAATTCTTGCTATCGTGTGTTTCCTGTTTATATTATGGTCGTTATTTATTTTTTATTTTTTATATATATATTTTTTATCTCTAATATTTGATGCTTGTATATCTTGAATCGTTTTTATAATCGTTTTCTCAGTTTTTAATACGATTTCTTGGCTTTTAACACAAATTCCTTTTTTTTGCATAAACTCTATTCTCGGTATTTTAAAGTTTCCCATTACCTATACTCCCCGAGTTTTTCGGCAAAATTTATTCGTAAATAAAATTTGGGAAAACTCTGTAATGCCTGTAATCAACTCTGTTCTCGGAATTTTAAAGGTACCCATTACCTATACTCCCCGAGTTTTTCGGCAAAATTTATTCGTAAATAAAATTTGGGAAAACTCTGTAATTCCTGTAATTAATTATCGGATGTGAAGCATACCGAGATTACATATCCAACCTTTATCAGGCCGAGCAAAGGCAGTGGATCAGACTGCACTTTCAACTCCCCTTGAGATCCATTGTTATTCCATTTCATTCTCTTTTATCCTCACTTGAACGTCCGAGTCAGCTAGTAGGCTGTGATCAGATCGTATCGAATGTAGGTAGAGTGATTGTATTTCATGGGTACTAAAACAATTTACAATGCTAGTGAATACTATAAACGTACGCATGACAACATGTCATCTAAATTTATACTACGCAAAATAGAACACATTAAACTTTACATGAAATACTTCTTTAACACACTAGCGTTCTAAACATTCTTCAGGGGCATTCCTTCTAGGGTCATTAGCCGATAAGACCCTTTCCGAAGTGTTTCATATATTTGATAAGGCCCCTCCCAAGTTGCAGTAAATTTACCCTCTGCATTCCCTTTGCCGGTTGCGGCCGTTCTACGCAAAACTAAGTCTCCATCTTCCATGGGCCGATAATTGAAGTGCCGATTATAAGCATGGCTCATCCGGTTTTTGTATGCAGCGGATTTTATGGCGGCCGTCAGCCTCACTTCCGGTAGAAAATCCAATTGCTGTCGAAGCAGCAAATCATTTTGACTTTCACAGAAGTGTTGTACGCGGAAAGTAGGTAGTCCCACTTCCGCCGGAACCACTGCTTCCGAGCCGAAAGCAAGGTTAAAAGGTGATTTACCCGTAGTTTCTCTCGTTGTCGTACAATTTTCCCATAAAATCTCGGGTATCAGATCCGCCCACAGGCCTTTGGCGTCCTCCACCTTTTTATTGACTGCCCCTAGTATTTGCTTGTTAGCGGCCTCGGCTTGCCCATTTGACTGCAGGTGACACACCGCCGCATACGCAAATTTTACTTTATAAATGCTGAGAAAAGTTTTTACCGGACCACAATCAAATTGAGAGTCGTGATCATACACCATTGCAGTCGGCAATTCGAATCGGGTGAAGATGCTCTTCCAGATGAACTTCTTCACCTCGTTTGCTGTGATCTTTGCTAACGGTTCCGCTTCTATCCACTTGGTGAAGTAGTCTATCCCTACAATAAAAAACTTACGGCCACCCGTTACTGACGTGAACGACCCGATAATGTCCATTCCCCATTGAGAGAACGAAATTGGGTTAAGAATGGGTGTTAAATCATTCGGAGGTTGATTAATCACCGGCCCATACTTCTGGCATTTATCGCATTTTTTAACGTACTCAATGGTGTCTGCGTTCATTGTCAGCCAATAGTAGCCCCGTTTTATTGCCTCCAAGGACATTGACCGACCCCCCGCATGATTACCGCAATCACCCTCGTGTATTTCTTCTATCAGCCTTGCTGATTCGTACGCCGTTATACACCTTCGCAATGGTAGTGAAAACCCCCGTTTATACAATGTGCCCCGAAACATAATAAACCAAACGCTGTCTTTCTTGATCTTTCTCGCCTCAATCTTATCAGTGGGCAGGACGTTGTGTACTTTGTAAGCTAAGATTTCGTCATACCATTCTCGACCTTCACTTGTACAATGTACATCCTTAGGAGACTGTTCATCAATACTCTTTTCTTTCAGAATTTCTACCATCACCGTCCTCTCTAAATCGTTAAAGCTTGAACTTGCAAGTTTAGCCAACGCGTCTGCCTGCGTGTTCATTGCTCGAGGAACCAATTTCATTTCGAAATACTCCAGATTAGATGTAATACTCTTGAGTTTTGCCAGATATGTCGTCATGCTCGGCTCTCGAGTTTCGTAAGTGCCATTGAACTGATTTGCCACCAGTTGCGAGTCAGTTGTCATCTCAATACGCTTTGCTTCCGCAGATATGCATAGCTGTATCCCTGCCAAGGCTGCTTCATACTCTACCTCATTATTCGAGGCTTTGAATTTGAACTTGACAGCATACTCAAACACATCTCCCTAGGGAGAGATCATAATTACTCCAGCCCCTGAGCTGGTTGAAGCAGATGAGCCGTCAACTGATACCTTCCATGTGCCGGTACCCTCCTCTTCTTCATAATAAGATGTTTCTACAATGAAGTCAGACAAGGCTTGGGCTTTGATTGATACCCTTGGTTTATACGTAATAACGTATTTAGACAATTCAATCGCCTATTTATTCAGGCGGCCAAATGTTTCCATCTTCTGCAAAAACTTCTCTAACGGCTGATTTGTCAGAATATCAATTACATGTGCATCAAAGTAAGGCCGTAACTTTCGCGCAGCCACAACTATTGCGTATGCGATTTTCTCCACTAACGGATACCGTATCTCGGTAGCATTTATGACGTGGCTCACGAAGTAAATTGGCAGTTGGGTTTTTTTATCGTTCTACTAGGAGCACCGGTGGTACCGTCTTTGCTGACGCAGAGATATACAACTGTAATATTTCTCCCTGTTCCGGTCTTGCGACAATGGGTAAGGACCTCAAGTGATTTTTCACAGCCTGTAACGCCTTGGATTGCTCCTTCCCCCATACAAACAGTTTGTTCTGGAGCAAGATCACGAAGAATGGTAAGGCTTTGTCAACTGACTTGCTGATTAATCTCGTCAATGCAGCCATTCGACCAGTGAGCTTTTGTACATCTTTTATACACTTTGGTTCTGGTAAACTAAGAATTGCCTCGATCTTATCAAGGTTAGCGTCTTTCCCCTTTCGCTTACCATGAACCCGAGAAACTATCCTGACCGAACGCCGAACACACACTTCTCCGGATTTAACTTCATCCGGTAGCGCCGAAGAGTTTCAAAAGTTTCTCTCAAATCGGCGACGTGATCTGTAACCAAACGGCTTTTCACAATTGAATCATCCACATATACTTCTAAATTCCTTCCTTTCTGGTTCGCGAATACCTTTACGACCATCTTCTGATACGTGGCCCCTGCATTTCTTAAACCAAACGGCATAGCCCTGTAACAGAAAACCCCGGCATTGGTAATGAATGCCGCCTTGGTTCGATCTGGCTCATATAAGCTAACCTAATGATATCCGAAGAAAGCGTCCATGAAACTCAATAGCGCGTGACCGGAAGTGGAATCTACCAGTCTGTCTATCCTCGACAAGGGATAACAATCTTTCGGGCAGGCTCTGTTCAAGTCCGTAAAATCCACGCACATTCTCCACTTCCCTGACGGCTTTTTAACCATAACCACATTTGCTAGCCATTCGGGATATGTGCAGGGTTCGATAAATCCTGCCGCTAGCAATTTGTTTACTTCTGACTGAATAGCCTCTATTTTCTCTGTTGAGAAGTTCTTTTTCTTCTGTCGAATAGGTCTTGCTCTCCTGTCGACATTTAACTTATGTACTATGACGTCAGGATGTATTCCAGGCATCTCATCTGCCGAGAAAGCAAACACGTCAGCACTTTCTCGTAACAATTCCACCAAATGGCAGCGTGTGTCGACATCCATATCGGATCCAACGCGCACTACCCTCCCGGGGACCCCAGGCTGCAACTCGATCTCTACGGTCACGCCCCCTGGGGAAGGACGTGGTGCAGTTACCGGCCGAGTATCGAAATTTTCCATGGCCAAATCATGTGTAGAGGGAACTCGTTCTCGCTTAGATGGTGTCTGTTCGCAAGTATGTTGTCGGCTTGATTGTTTTAGTGCTGAAACGTAACACTCTCTTGTCATAGTTTGACTCCCCCGTACACGCTCTGTCGTTCCAGCGTTGGATACATATACCATCGTTAAATGGTATGTCGAGACTACAGCTTGCATGTCATGAATTAAAGGCCTACCAACAATAGTGTTGTAGGCGGATGGCACATCAATCACCAAAAACTCCGCCATAACATCTCTTACTACCGGTCCTTTTCCCATTCTAACCTGAAGAACTATACTACCCTCAGGTCTTACCGGTGACCCGTTGAAACCTATCACGGGATAAGACACTGGCGTTAAGTATTTTCGGCCAATTCTCATGGCATCAAAAGCTCTAGCAAATAGGATATTGGCGGAGCTTCCGCCATCAACGAGTGCCTGCTTGATATCTACTCCATTAACCGTCAATACCAGTACCAACAGATCATCATGAGGGAAGACTATTCCCTTAGCATCTTCCTCCGAAAAGGATATCAAAAGCATGGGAGAAGGTCGAGGTCGTTCCTCTACGCTCAATGCGTTCACTAGGTGCCGGTATTCCGACAAACTTTTCTTCGCTCCGCTTACAGAACCCCCGTATACTGGTCCGCCGGTAATAACATCGATTGTTATTTTGCGCCCTGTCAGAATACTTCCCTGTCTGGATGTTTCCGCATGATTCTGTCTATAGGTGTCATCTTGCATTGATGAATCTCCCTTCTTTCGGTACTCGGTTTGCCTGGGTTGTGTACTTTGCTGCCGGCTGGGACCTGTTTGAGTACGATACTGAGACAATCGCCCTTTCCATATGAGATCTTCAATGTTCTATTTTAATTGAACACATTCTTCGGTGTAATGACCGACATCTCTATGAAACATGCAGTATTTCTTCACGTCCCGGCCTTTCGTTATCATCGGCGCCGGCCGAATCCAATCTTCTTTATTCTGGTTTACTGAATAAATTGCCGCTCTCGGGGTATTTAACTGTGTAAGCTTCTATAACGGCCCAATCCCCTCGCCGGCCTTCCAGATCTCTGTTGGCTCTGCGGCTGCAACCTGCTTACCCCGCCCGTCTGGGCTATTATCATTCTGCCTCCTGGAGGGCTCTGCTGACGATATTTGATGGCTCGTTTTCAGCAGCTCCTCACTTTTTATGTATTTGTGAGCCTTGGCAAATGCTACCTCTAAATTTGGGAAAGACTTTCGCGACATGTATTTTTTGAAATCGTTGTCACCTAACCCATTCATCAATGCCATCACGACAACTTCTTGCTATAACTTTGGTATGGTATTAGCCTCGTTGTTGAAGCGCCTAATGAAATCCCCGAGCGATTCCTCTTTTCGTTGCTGAATAGCCATGAGCTCACCAGATGTCCTTTGTCTTTCACTATTACTTATGTATTGACCCGTGAACAACTCCACCAGGGTCTCGAAGTAGTCAATTGACCCCGGCTCTTAATTGGAGAACCAATCCGAAGCTGCCCCGGTAATGGTTGTAGGGAAAACTTTACACCACACAGCATCGGTGTTGGTATATAGCAACATGTGACTCTCAAAAGCTGCTACATACCGCTTAGGGTCCCCCTTACCGTCAAAAGTATTGGATGGCATCTTTATTTTCTCCATCTGTTGGTCAAGTACCTCTTGTGTGAACGGAGATATCCTGGGCCTGATGATCGCCCTGGCTGTCCGCCTTTCCAATCCGCTGTAAACCTCATGTCGATAAGAACCTGAATCCCCCACTTGGGCGCCTCGTGTGATTTGGCGCTCAGCCGGTATGGTCTCTCGGCCCCAGCTCCTTAACAGGGGTTGCTGTCCCGCCTGATTGAACTAACTCTCAAGGTTCACTATTAGCGGTTTTGCCGGTACATCACCCAATACCTCCCCTGCCGTTAACTCGGCTTTCTTTCTTTTCTTAGACATAGCCCGCATAACCTTAGCCGTTATCTCCAGTTCCTTCGGGGTAAACCCTTCCAAAGGATCTGGGGTTACTGCTCTATTGCGGTCAGGCGTTATTGGCATGTTTGTTGTGTTGCCGTGAAGGAGATGAGTTTCATCTTCGATCACGATTTCTGGTAGGCTGTTTACAATTTTATTCGCGTTAGCATTAAAGATACTGTTATCATATTGTCGGTTTTCAACTTCCGGTACTGGTACTGTAGCTTCTTTACTTCCTTCCATGACTGTGAGAGGTTCTGTTGGACGATAGAAGTTATTACTATCCCCTCCATCTAGCGCCAATTGTTCCTGCTGAATTTTGCTTCCGTTAATGTCCGAGGGCTGGTAATGGTTTACCGTCCAATTGCACACCTACACAGCTAATACAGATTAGCTAGCCCGGGGGTTATCCGGGAATAACCACTCCGATGCTAAAATCAGTACCTTTATGAGAAGAAAGTGAAATAAGAGAGAGAAAGTGTTTTAGAGAGAGAGAGATATTCTACCTTTGAAATGGGGATTTTCTTGGGTATTTATAAAAACACAACCAAGCAGGTGTCACCTATACAGATAGGTGGCACACCGACCTTAAAGGCAGCAGGTGCCTACGCGGCCCAAGAAACACTCCACGTGCTAGAGGGACATGCTACGTGACGAGAAGCAGCTCTCCACGTGGCATAGAGTGATGCCGGTAAGGACATGGTTTATTTACCGATTAACGAGGGCTTAAACTGCACAACACTCTTTTACCGGCTTATCAAGGATGCTACCGATATATCCCGTACAACTTACCGGCTTATCAAGGATGCTACCGATATATCCCGTACACATACTTCTTAAAATGATAGTCTTTAAAATTCGACAATCATTAATGTATATTCTTATATACTACATATTATCAGCTACTTATTACTACTATTGCACACAAAAGTGCTTCCCAACTACATTTATACAATGCAGTGAGCTGCTTACTCATCAATACTACGTGTATATGAATTATGAGGCGGTGAGGTGTATTCAATAATAGATAAAAATCACTAGGTGAGTGGCAAAATATACTAAGATCATCCATGGCTATCTTAGTAGCTCGGCAAAAACATTATCACGCGGCAGCTTCCCGGCATGATTATCCAGCTCATTGGAAGCTTCCTTCCATTATGATGAGGCGGCACCCGTATGCAAGAATATCCATGAACCTTTGTAAGTTACTAAGCGATGCGGCATCCAAAGATTTTGAGTTGAACCACTCAAGCGGCCAAGCTTTTTTCTTGTGTTAGCATACTCAAGCGGCCAAGCTTTTTTCTTGTGTTAGCATACACAAGAAGCATTATACGTGGTCGTCTCTTAGCTTAAAAGCCGTGAGGTCAAAATTTTAAGCAAGGCATCCGGCCAAAGTGCTGAGTATCATGCCAAGAGCTTAAGGACGGACAACAAGCATAGCCAACAAGCAAAATCGATCCACTCTTCGCTTAAGAGCTGAGATCATACGACACTCCAAGCATCCGGCAATGGTGGATTGGTGTGGCACCTTGATAACTGACACCAAGAAAACCAGTTGTGTGTACACAAGTCAAGAAATAAACTATCCGGATGGCAAGCACTATCGAGATGCTCCATTATTATATTGATATTACATATGGCCAATCTCCATTTGTGGGAAGCTGCGAGCTCCATGTGAGCAACAATTCAAGTAAAATGTCATGCTTGAGCATTTTAATTAAAGAAGTTAGACTGCATCAAGTGTTCTGCTCACAATAGCAAGACGAGAAATATGATGAGTATATCTCAAGGTTAGAGAGACTAGCTTCTAACTCCACATATACAAGCGGCAAATATGCCGAATCAAAATTAGCCCGAGAGCATAATGAGAATGGTGGTAGCCGGTAAGAGCTATAAATGGTGGCAGCTGTTCAGAGCTATCAACGGTGGCAGCCGCTTAGAGCCACCAATGGTGGAAGCAAGGGCTGTTTCCTACCTCAATTAAGCCTAGCTGCCATGTTTGCTTTGTTCAACCAAAAAGCCGGCTGCAATGGCTATTATATTCATCATTATTATGATTATGATTAAAAAAAAAAAGAGCCAGCTGTGATGTGATCTAGCAAGAGAGCTCGATTGTAAGCTTGGTCAAGCGGTAACCAAGCTAAGAAAGGGTCATACGACATGGAAGTCGGCTGCATTCAAGCGGTTGTAATGTTAGGGGCTGCTAAGCACCCATAGCCGTATGTAGGGGTTGCTTTGTACGTCATCATTTTGGCAATATATGTTTTGGGTGTTTTTATCCCTTGGGAGAGTTACGTCATGAAGCCTGATTCGGCTGAGCTGTACCTGCAAAATAACAGAGACTCCGGGTGGTTGGAGCTCCGCCTCCGAAGATCAAGTCAGTAACTTGAAAGGAAATAAAGAGAACGAAAATTTAGGTGGGGACCTGCCTGGATTCTAAGCTCAGATCTTTCTCTGATGTGAGAGAATGCAGGTGTAATAATGATTGAATGTGTCCCCAAAGTGGGGAAATATCTCCCTATTTATAGGGTCCTTGGATAACGTGCCCCTACCTAGGTCACTTGACCTAAATTTCAGCGGGCTGCGCCGAATAACGGCGGTTCTAGGGATTTGGGCCCTTGAAGGCCGTCATTTCAGAGATGTATCTGAGGGCGCCAAGTGTCAAGAGGATGTTAAGCCACATGGGCCATCCTGAGCTCGACACGTGGCTTCCTCTCACTAGTCCACGTGTCTAGGGTATTTTTACCCTAAACAGTTTCCCCTCACAGGTCGCGCGTGCATGTCACTTGGGGCCTGTGACACGTGTCCACCTTTCATAGGTGAATAGTAACGGGTAAAAATTTGAATTTCAAATCAAAGATTTCCCTCCGCTTTCACCTTCTATAAATAGAAAGTTACCCCCCCTTTTTTCTCACCTTACATTCACATTTGACTTTTTAGAGAGAGAAAAAGAAAGATTCTAGAGGGAGATCCTCTGCTTCCGTCTGCATCACAACAGGCTCAAGCTTCCGTGTGCTAGCAGTTCAACACCCGGTTTACCGGCTCAAGCGGTTTTCAGATTTTTCAGAGTAAAAGCGAGGTAACCGCCTGTACCATTTTAGCTTTTCTCCCTTTCAATATATATACCATTTTTTCTCCGCCTGTATACCTAGCTTTATAGAGAATATAAATGAGTTCTTGATCCACTCTCTGGGCACTGCCTAGGACAGCCGATCCCCCGGAACGGCTGAGTCTAGAACAGGGGGTGCCTTTTCTGGACTGTCGGAACCAATATGCTCATCTCCGAATTCCTCCCTCTCTGTGTCTGTGCAAGACACAATGGCCAGAACGAAACAAACGGCCAGACGGCCTAAGAGCCGGCGCACTATGAAAGTGCCAGCCGATGAGGTTTTCCCAGACGGGGAACAGAGGATTGGGAGGAGAGCGGATCTGACGAAGAGGCTCCCTCTACTTCCGGGAGCTTCGGGGTACGAGAGGTAGGCGACGAGGGTACCACCTACTCTAATGAAGCCGACGATGCTGAGGCCTGCGAAGGGTCAAGGGCCGAATCTTCCGGCTCTGACCAAGACAATTTTGCGGCTGACTATTAGCAGCCGCCTAATGTCGCTGACAACCCCAACCCTAAAAGGACCCGGATGCTGCCGGGTAACATCGCCATCCTCAAGAGCGGATTCAGGGCCTTCAAAGAAAAGCACCCCTTTGGAAGGGGCTGGGAGATTATCGTTCCTCCGGCTGACACCGTAATGGCCTGGGGCGATGATATTGACCATGCAGAAGACTACTTCATTTGCTACGAGGCGGTTATCGAAGCCGGCCTCTGGTTCCCCCTCCACCCCGGAATTAGGAAAATTCTTAAGGGATACGATATAGGGGTTTGGCAGCTCACCCCCAATTCGTGGGTGAAAATTCTTAGTTACATCGCCGCCTGCGAGTTTCAAAATATAAACCCCAGCTTTTCCGCCTTCGCTCATATGCACTACTTGAGCAAGGCCCCAGGCGGCCATGGGGCATGGTATACTCTGACTACCTTGCCCCAATACCTGATGACTTTGGACAAAGTGTCCAAATGGTCCAGGTGGAAGGATAAGTTTTATTTGGTTTCTTCCCCCACCTTAAGACACAACCGGACACTGCGCTGGTACAATACTGAGCCGACTCTTCTTGGACGTAAATGCCTTCTCCCGGTGCTATCTACTAAGGCCCGGGAGCAAATATTGGAGCCGGGATTTTTTGAAACAACAACTGAGCCCATGGGGGATGGGACTCACATCATAGTTCCCAAGAATTGGATTCCCCATCCGGACTTCTTCAAGGACGAGTGCTTCTTGTCTGCCTGCGGGCTGAGTACAATGTTTCCTAGGGGTAGAATACTTCTCATCCAGAATGATTGTTATTTCATTTTTATTGCAAAATTTCCATAATTTCTTCTAACCATAAGTTCTTGTTCTTGTTCTTGCAGACGACGCCTTGAGAATGGTCGACTCGGCGAAGACTCCGGCCAAGTCTGCGACGCTGCTGCGCAAAGAGGCTGCGCTTGCCAAAAAGGCAGCCGTCGAAGCCAAAGACTCCAAAAAAGGCGGGGTAAGACCGTCTGACTTGATGTGTTTGCATTTATTTTTTAACGGTTGGGTATACTTACCCTTTGCTTATTTCTCAGGATTCCGTCAAGAAAATTCCACGATCTTTCTCCAATCTGCTTAAAAGGCAAGGAGATGATCTGGAGAAAACTCCGGCTGCGAAAGCCGCAAGAAGAGACCCTACTCCCCAGAAACAATCTTCTGCCCATTCCGATCGTCCAAAGACTAGGGGTAAATCGCCTGCTGCAATGAAAATTCTGAGCAAAAGCTCGGAACGCTCGCAGCAGAAAGCGCCAGATGCCTCTACGGCATCGAAGGGTGGCGAGCCACCTAATGTTGCAGCCGGTGCGGCAACGCTTGGGGAGAGGCAGAAGTCCGAGACCCATCCGGAAACTTAAGGTAAGGGGCGAATTGAAATACCTTGGCCACTTGATTTATTGAGAATCAAGACCAAGGTTGACCCCTCTAAGGGGTCGGTCAGCAGCCGGCAACGGATGAATGCCGACTACGCTGCTTCTATCTCACAGAGTATTACTTTTGGTGCAAATATGACTTCTGACGAGCCGGATCTTGCGGGTTTTCCAAAACGGATGGTGAGGAACCTCACCCGTTCCGAGAAGAACTCCATACCTGATCTGCAGGTCGTGGATTTTGACCGGATAATGGGTCAGCTGGCTGAGGTAATAGATCCCACAACCTTGATATCTTTTATATTTAATTCTGCTAAGTAACTCATAAACCGGTTGCTCTTGTCTCAGGTGATGCTGAGAGTGGACGGCCTCCGAGGCCCTTTCAGGCGGAAACAGGAAAAAGTAAATGACGCCAAACGGAGGGACCTTGAAAACCTCAACTCTTCTAAACATACTGATTATATGTATAATTTAAAGATTAAAGCAGTAGAGTTGAAACAGGAGGAGCTGATCGTTGCAAACGACAAAGCTAACATCCGGGCTGATAACCTTGATAAGCGACTGAAGGATGCCAAATAAGATCTTAAGGAATTAGAAGATGTTGATAAGGAAAACGCCCAACTCCGAACAGACGTTAACCGCCTGAGGGTTGAGCTTGTCAATCTGCGAAACAAGTAGTCTGACGAGCTTGCCCAAGAGAAAAAACGGCTGACAGAGGAGAATGAGCGCGACAAACTGGCCCGGTTGAAGATCACCTGGAGTCTCCTTTATCCAGAAATAGACTTTGAGGTCTATAAGCCGAGGTATGATTACGCCACTGAGGTGTATGATGCCTAGCTACTAGGTGATGCTCCACCGCCTTACTTCAAAGATTGGGCTGCTGAGCAGGGATATGAAGTCTCTGACAACGAGGAGCCGGCGGATGAGCATAACGAGGGCCATGCCAGTGAAGCTCAGCCGGAGCAGCAGCCACCGCAGCCTTAGGCAGGCCTCTCTACTTTTTGCGACAGTATGCCATTTCGTTTCTTTGCCGGCTTGTATGTCGTGTAATGTTGTATCTTTACTAACTAAAGGAGTTGGGTTAACATTTTATTTCTTTCTTTCTTCACCGGAGGTATCCAGTTAACACTTATTCTGGCCTTTGTGCCATTTTAAATATTAATGAAGTATTCCGACTCAGTCGGTATTTACATATGTTTGCGTTATGAGTTTTTCAATTTGAATTTTTTTGCGTATGCTTGCAATTCTTTAGTATTTTGCCTAACTTAAAAAAGCATTCGGCAATTTTGCAGTCCGGGTTCTCTTGCCCTAGGCGGCTGTGTGGTTGGTTTTATTTCAAATTGATTGATTGGCTTGAAAACACTTGATACTAGGAGAAGTATGGAGTGTTTTTAGGTCAATCAATCACAATGGTGATTGCCCCAAACCAAGTGCACAGTTGGCCAATAGAACGGGTGCTTTGAGCTTCTTGCCCAGGCGGTTGTATTCCGTCTGGGGTTAACGCGTAGCCATTACACATAATCTTTTGCCCCAATAGGGGGAGTGAGTGCAACTTTGGAATAAATAACCTAAGTAAGAACTTCAGCGATTACCGACTGATGCCTCAGGGCATCTGGTATTCGGTAACCTAATCGTTCTTTAGATTATTCTGGTCAGACGGCTATGAGCTGACCAATTTGGTCGTTCAATTTTTACCATCTGCGTTGGTACATAGAACCAATGAATAGCCCGTTCTCTGCCACGATTGCACCCGGAGGGGTGTCGCCAGACTCCTTTGTCCATGTTGGGACAGGCGGTTTTGTAAAATGAGCAACCATCCGGCCATATTGGCCTTTAGTCTTGTTCGCGACCGGTTGTATAGCCACTAAGAGTTTTTGTGCCTAGTTTTTACGCGAACTTGGTTGAATAAATAATCCGTCTGAGTATTACCTAGACGGACAAGCAATTGATAATTTACACCAAGTATCGAACATAATTAAATAAACAAAGAGTCCGTCTGAGCTTTACCCAGGCGGACTTGCAATTATTAGATTACACTAAGTATCAAACTTAGTTATTCAAACAAAGAGTCTGTCTGAGTTTTACCCAGGTGGACAAGCAATTATTAGATTACACTAAGTATCAAACTTAGTTATTCAAACAAAGAGTCCGTCTGAGTTTTACCCAGGCGGACAAGCAATGATTAGATTGCACTAAGTATCAAACTTAGTTATTCAAACAAAGAGTCCGTCTGAGTTTTACCCAGGCGGATAAGCAGTTATAATATTTAACTAAACTAAGTATCAAAATTAGTAAGTTAAGCACAGGGTCCGTCTGGGTATTGCCCAGGCGGAACGAACAATAAAGATGGCAAAATAAATCTGCAAACAAAGCCTGAATTTTCATTAATTGTCTTACTGTTTACAAAAATTATACATTCTCAGAGTTCTAGGAAGGAAACGACTGTCTGGGGTTTCCAGACGGTATTTGCCATTCCTGACTTCTTCATAGATCCGGTAAGGGCCTTCCCAATTAGGGTTAGCTTTCTAGCCTCATTGGCCCTACCGGTTGCCTCCATTCTTCGTAACACAAAGTCATCCACTTTCAGAGGGCGCTTGTGCACTTTCTTGTTATAACCTCTGGTCATTCTCAGACGGTATATCTCATGGCGCAGGGCAGCGTTGCCCCTGCGTTCCGGGAGGGAGTCCAATGACAGCCGCATGACCTCCCAATTTGCCTCCTCATCATAGAGCATAACTCTGAGAGTCGGCTCGTAGTACTCAATGCGCAAGACAGCTTCAACACCGTATACCATAAGAAATGGGGTTTCTCCGGTTTCCCTTTAGTAGTAGTCCGGATGGCCCATAGGACATGAATTTACTCTTCTGCCCATAAACACCGGCTCTTTCAATTTTTTTTTATGCAGTTTGAGATGAGTTTGTTAAAGGCTTCAACTTGGCCGTTTGCTTGGGTCGGCCTACTGATGCAAAACAATGTGAGATACCCTGATCTCCCAACCAAGTCTTGAGCTGGGGGTCTCAAACTGAGGACCATTATCAAACACCATAGACATAGGTACCCCAAACCGGGTGATGATATTTTTCAGATGAAAGAGATGACATCCTTTGTCTTGATGTTCTTAACCGGCTCAGCTTCTACCCATTTGGTGAAATAATCCACAGCCACCAAAATGTAGCGCTTTCCGCCTGGAGCAGGCGTATAAGGGCCTAAGATATCCATGCCCCATTTAGCGAATGGGACTGGCTGTGGATTGCCGTCAGATCAGTAGCCGGGCGGTGAATAAGTGGGCCAAACCGTTGGCATTTGTCACATCTTTGGACTAACTCTTTAGCGTCTGCTTCAAGAGTAGGCCAAAAGTAATACCGCCTGGCTCTGACGGCTAGGGCCCTGCCGCTTATATGAGAGGCACAGTACCCAACATGCAATTCTTCGAGAACTTCTTTCCCCTTTTCCGGGGTAACAAACTTCAATAGAGGTTTGAGGAAACCCGCCTTGTAGAGCTCTCTGTTTCTCAACTCAAAGTTTGCTGCTCGCTTTTTCATGACGGCTGCCTCCTGTGGTGAATCAGGAAGTTTTCCGTCTGCTAAATATGCCCGGATGCCATCCATCTAGGTAGAGCTTCGGTCCAAGGTTCCTATGGGCTCTTCATGTATGCTTCTCTTTTCAAGAACTTCCCAAAAGACCGACCGAGGAGTATCACAGCAGGCGGAGGAAGCTAATTTGGACAACGCATCTGCCTTGTTGTTATCTGACCTAGGCACTTTATTAAGATGGAATTCCTCAAGTGCCCCAGCCTCTTCTTGGACTGCCTGAAGATATTTGATCATAGCCGGATGAGTTGCCTCATATTTTCCTCATACTGGCTGACGACCAACTGTGAATCAGAATAGGCGTCAATTATAGTTGCCCCTGTTGCCTTACACATGTGGATTCCGGCTAGTAGGATTTCATATTCCGCCTCGTTATTTGAGGCTTGAAACTTAAACCGCAGTGCATATTCAAATTTGTCCCCCTCAGGAGACTCATATATAATTCTTGCACCTTAGCCGTTCTTTGTTGAGCTTCCGTCTACATACACTTTCCAAACCTGGCCAATGTTATCCGGTTGCACCAGTCGTGTCATTTCAACAATGAAGTCGGCAAACGCCTGACCTTTCACTGCCTTTCTAGGTTAAAAAGTGATTTCAAGACTTTGAATTTCAATAGCCCATTTCAACATTCTGCCGGATGACTCCAAAGTAGACATTGGTCGTTCGAGGGCTGGTCGGTGTATATTACCACCGGATGAGCCAGAAAATACGGTTTTAATTTCTTGACAGCTATTACAGGGCAAGGCCAATTTTTTCTACCATGGGGTACCGGAGCTCAGCATTTTTTAGAACAAGGCTAATGAAATAGACTAGAAGCTGAACACCGTCTCTCTCAGCAAGGAGAACGGCACTGAGGGCATGATCTGAGACGGCTAGGTACATGTATAACACTTCTCTAGGCGTGGATTAACAAGCCTTGGCAAAGAGTGCAAGTGTTCTTTCAGCCGTTGAAAGGCCGCCTCAACATCATCCCCCATTCAAATCTGTCTTCTTCATGATTGCTTGGAAGAAGTAGAGGCATTTGTCACCTGACCGGCTGAGAATCTCCCCAAGGCCGCCAGGCAAACCGGTTAGTCTCTGTGCTTCCTTGACAGTGCGGGGTGACTTCATGTTAATCACCGCCTGTATGGATTTGACTATCATGTCATCAATGTACGCCTCTACATTCGTCCCAATTTGATTAATAAAGACCGTATTAATCATCCGTTGGAACGTAGCCGGCGCATTTTTCAAGCCAAATGGCATCACAGTGTACAGAATATCCCTTGATCAGTGACGAAGGGCGTCTTTTCTTGATCTTTCTTCCACAGGGTACCTGATGGAAGCCGGAGTAGGCATCCATAAAGCTCATCAAGGCATGCCCAACTGTCGAATTGAACCAGATTGTCGATCTTAGAAAGCGGATAACTATCTTTGGGAAATGCCTTGTTGAGATCTGTGTAATCAACACACATACGCCAGGTACCATTCGGCTTCTTTACAAGCACAACATTCACCACCCAGTCGGGGAAATTACATGCCGAATGAACCAAGCATCCAACAGCTTTTTAACTTCGGCAGCTGCCGCCTGACTTCTTTCCTCGCGTGATTTTCTTTTCTTCTGCCGGATGGGCTTCTTTTTAGGGTCCACGGCGAGTTTGTGGACAGCAAGATCCTTGCTGACGCCTTGGCATCTCTTCCACTTTAAAGGCAAAAATGCCTTTGAATTCTTTCAGCAGAAGGTGCAAGTCTGCACCCAACTTAGCAAAGGCAACCGTCCCAACCTTCACGGTATGCTCCAGACGGCTGTCGTCTAGAGGTATATCAATATGTTCACCAGCCGATTGGGCACGGAGCTCATCTGACCGTTTCACCGGTCAGTATTGCTACTTTTTCTTTTCTTCACCTCCACCAGCATAGGAGCCTTTCTTTTCTTCCTGGCTGCTGGTGGGATGGTACTGGATCGGCATCCTTGACATTGTCAAGGTCTATTGGTTCCTGGCCGTCTGGGGGCCACGGTATCTTTGACGGCTGAGAGATAGCACTCCCGGGCCGTCTTTTAATCCCCATTCAAGGAACCAACAAAGTCGTCATCCCTCTCATACTTGATGAGCATGAGGGAAGGGATGATTACAGCCTGGATTCGTTGAGGGTTGGCCGACCCAAAATAATGTTTTATGCGGTCAGCTCCTCAACTACCAAAAACTTGACGACCAGGTGTCGCCCCTTTCCTTTCTCACCCAGCCGAATTGGTAGATCAACCCTTCCGAATGGGTAAACACTTCCACCCCCAAAGACGACTAAGGGTGGGTAACCGGATGCAAGCTGCTGTCATTATATTTCAGCTTCTGCATGCACCGGAGGCTGATGATGTCTGATGAGCTGCCGGTATCAATAAGGATCCGTCCAACCAGCTGGTTGGCAACCTTACATTCAATGGCGACCGGATCATCATGCGGACGACGGACACTGCCCCTGTCCTTCTTAGTGATCAGAACATCTGGGAAGGAGGAGCTTCCCGACGCCTGCCCATCATCATCTTTTTCATCTTTCGAAAATGGCTCTTGGTGCCCGGATGGTAAGGCCACCACATGAGAACCCGCCTGCTATTATGTAGACCGGCTCCTTGTCGGTATCCGAACTACTAGCAGGCTGGGGGTAGTCTTAGAGGACTGGCCCTTATTCTTCTTCTTTGTCCCGGCTAGGGACTTTGAAATAGGACTTCAGCATTCCCTTGTCAGCCAGACGGTCCAACGCCCGTTGAAGGCTGAAGCAGTCGTTGGTGTCATGGCCAACTTCCTCATGGTACTGACAGAATTTATTTTTTTTCCTTGATTGGATGGAACTTTTCATTGGATTCGGCTTCTCTAGGGACAGCCGGTCCTTAATTTCCATGAGGATGGAGTTGTAGTCCTTGTTAAACTCGTACTTGGGGACATACGGTTTTAAATTCTTTCTTCTTCTTCTGGGACGGCTGGTCAGAATCACTAACCGCCCAGATTTCTTTTCTCTTCTTGCTTTCATCTTTCTTTTTGGCCGGCTGGGCAGGCCGGCTGTCTTTCTTCTTGTCGGAATTCTTAGAGTCCGACTGTTACCAGGCGAGCAGAGGTTAGTAGCTTGAATGTAGCTTTTCGCCTCCCTCAGAGCCGCCTGTAAGGTGAAAGCCCCTTTTCCGACTAGGTCGAACTTAAAAGTCGACCCGTCTCTCAGATCTTTGAAAAAGTCTGTAAAAGCTACCTCATCAGACAGTCCTTGAATCTGAATTCTAATCAGATTGAACCGCCTGACATAGGAGCGCATCCCTTTCTCTCCCTCCTGCTTAATGGTGCTCAAGTCCAAGCTTGTTTTCTTAGCAGGGATGTTCATTGAGAAGTTGGAAGCAAATAGGAAAGCAAGCTTCCTAAAACTATCGATGGACCGGCTGGCAGATTACTAAACCATTGTTGGGCAATGCCCTTCAATGTAGCCGGGAAGCAACGACACCAAGTGGCGTCATCCAACCCTTGCAGGTACATGAGGTTGGTGTAAGCCATGAGGTGGTCTTCCGGATTGGTGGTACCATCATAGGTACCAACCAATACATTCTTAACCTTGGCCGGCTGGGCCGCCTCGGTTATCTCCCGGGTGAACGCAGAAGGTTGTTCACCCAGGCGGAGCAGACGAAGCTGCTAGTCCAGTGGCTGGACATTGTGGTATGCCGCTTGACCTCCGAAGAGAGCCGGCTGCATATAGTAAGGTGGTACTGACCATAGACCTGAGAAGGTACATATGTTGCAGCCCTGATCATCTGAGGGCCAGAGTGGACGGTATTACCGTCTGTCTGACTCTCATGCAAGGAAGGTGCATTCCCCGCAGAAGTATTGTTAAAGTTGTCTGGAAAATTCGACGTAGAAGCCGATTCAGACAACTGTTGATTTCTCTTCCGGTTGATAATCTCCCGGGCATCAAGAGTTGATTTTTTTACTTCCCACCGGCTGCTGAGTCCGGCGGGTGTTGTTGGTATTCCTCTTAGGAAGAAGAATTTTCGACCAATCAATGGTCTCGGCCTTCTCCTTTGGATGAGGAGTGGGCTGCCGCTGTCTGACTGACTTCCCTTTTCCAGAGGAGTCTTCTTGGCCGACTGTCCTTTACTTGGGCCAGCCCGGCTTTGGGTGATCAGCTCTTTAATTTCACCCTTGAAACTTGTCATGAATCTCATGAGCTCGTCTCGGGTAACAGGTGTTGATCCAGCGGGCGTATGGGTTTCCCCTTCCGGCTGCCCAGGGGGTCGACTTGTACCCGCCTGGGAGGCGCCCCGCTCCAGAATATCTCTGGGCCGGATGCTCTTGATTCTGAGTGAGCATCATCGGCTGAAAGGTTTCGACCTGAGGATCCTCATCCTCCTGGTCTGTAAAGACTTCTAGGTCGTCGCCCAGATGGTTAGGGGTGGTAGACTCTTGAACCATCTTCGAGGTACTCTCCCCACAGACGGCGCCAAATGTTTTGGGTATTTTTGTCCCTTGGGAGAGTTACGTCACGAAGCCTGATCCGGCTGAGCTGTACCTGCAAAATATCGGAGACTTCGGGTTGTTGAAGCTCCGCCTCCGAAGATCAAGTCAGTAACTTGAAAGGAAATAAAGAGAACGGAAATTTAGGGTGGGATCTGCCTGGATTCGAAGCTCAGGTCTTTCTCTTATGTGAGAGAATGCAGGTGTAATAATGATTGAATGTGTCCCCAAAGTGGGGAAATATCTCCCTATTTATAGGGTCCTTGGATAACGTGCCTACAAACCTTCGAGAATTTGCATTCAAGCATGTATTTAGCACATGCGACAAATTAAGTTTAAGGCAAGCGGCATTATTGCATGAAATGACAAAATCTGCATGGCACTACAGCAAAGAGTTTGAAATACCTTCGGCTCCGATTTTTAAGCACTTAAAACTCTTCAAAATCCAGATGTGCTTGCATATACTTGTGAGGCATCTAAAGAAGCAAGCTGGTTGCAAGCTCAAATTAAAGTCGCATGTAACAAGCAACATAATATGTTGCTCGGATTAGGCTTATACAAAGCGATCCGCTTACCCATGACTCCGTGAGAAAAGTTGTGCCATACCAAGCGTTCTCTAAATGCAGGGGCTGAGCTTTGGTATAAACGGCATGAAAAGCCGTGGTATAATCTGAGAGTAAATTCATTTTTTGAGCTCGGTTATTCGGCATCCCATGGCCGTCTATTAGTTTCAGACACTTCGAGCTTGTTAGTGCATGTAGGGAATATTTCAAGCATTACCCCAAACTTGAATCCTACTGTGATCATACACTTAGGCATGGTGGCGTCCAAAGGAAGGAAGCTAGAACAAGAGACACTACTAGAAATAGGCTAAATAGTGACGGAATGTTTGCGACGCCTCTTTTTTCGTCGCAAAGTTCAAATTTTCGTCGGAATAAGTTTCGTCGCACTTTAGCGACGGAAAATATGAGTTACGATGCTTTTTCCGTCTGAAACTTTCCGACGGAATAATATTCTGTCGGAATAATAACCTTCCGGTGGAAAATTTTGTCGTAAATGGAAATCGAGATACAAAGCGAAATTGATGCCAAAATGGCCGACTTGGAGAGAAGATACAAGGATAGTATGGATGAGCTGGGGAGTCGTTTGACCAACAACGACACATGTTCCACCATCCGTCCTCAGCGTCGAAACCCTAGGGACGACCCGGGTAGTAACGGAGCTGGCCAAGGTACTCAGGCGATTGTGTAGCGTAGCTTTTGTTTAGTATGGACATTAAATTAGTTCGGATTATCTTTTGTACTAGGACATAATTCATATTTTGTTTAATAGGACATAATTCATATATTAGTGTGGACATTAAATTAGTATTGTTAATTAATTAAATAAGTTTTTAACAAAAACTTGGCGCAGGTGTTCAGGTGTTATATACAATTAATTTTTTTTTTAAAAAAAAAAACCAATCTGAAATTGTCTGAATACGGATACAGAAACTTCCGACGGATTACTCCCGTCGCAAACTGCACACACAATTTCGACGGAGTTAATCCGTCGCAAAAACTAGTATTTCCGACAGAAAACATGTCCATCGCAAAACAACGACGGAAAAATCCGTCGCTAATTTCCGAGGGAAAATCCGTCGCAACCTTTATAATTTCCGACGGAAAAATCCGACGCAACTTAATAATTGCGACGGCAATTTCTGTCGCAATAAATTATTTGCAACGAATTTTTTCGTCGAAAATTAGCGACGGAACTTCAGCTTTGGTCAATCCATTTTTCGACAAATCGCAGTTCGTCGTAATATGCAATTTTGACGGAAAATCCGTCGTAATAAACCAAATTTTCGACAATCCGTATTGCTACAACGCTTTGCGAAGGAATTCCGTCGGAAACCTAATTTCCGATGATTTTTTCCATCGCAGTTATGTTGTTTTCTTGTCGTGAGAGTCGCCAACAAGCTTTAGAAACTTGCCCTAATGATCCAGGATGAAGGTTACACCTCTGAACGATCCAGGAGATCGTTAAATCTAATAGGTCTGGAACCAAGACGGGAAGTTCGGGGATGAAAATACAAATCCAATTTAAAAGAGAAAGAACATGCCCTAATAATAGACCTTTACTTTATTCTTCTCGTATTCATGTGCGCTTTCTAACTAATATGCAAACATTAGGTTAACCCTAAACCTGTTTAATCTATGTTGGTTGAATATTTAATGTACAAATAAATCTATTATTAGTGATCACTTGAATTATAATCAAATTAACCTAAACATGATTATTAATTATCTTATTAAGCGTGATTACAGTAAAAATTCCCTTTAAACATGCATAATATATGTGATCAAGAAATAACAATAAATAATATATCAAGCAACATAATAATAATAATAATAATAATAATAATAATAATAATAATAATAATAATAATAATAATAATAATAATAATAATTATAATAATAATAATAATGTTAAAAAATAATAGCAAGACCCTATGCATGATACAAACAAAATTAATAATAAATCCTAACATGTTACTAAACAATAAAAATCAAAGCTTTAATCCTACATGATACTAACATGCTATTAGGAATGAAAATAGGAAGTATCATAGAAATCATAATTGATATTAGAAACTTAATTATTACCCTAAACATGATACTAAGAAAAGCATCCTAACACGATACTAGGAAAAGCATCCTAACATTATACTAGGAATCAAAATAACAACCTAAACATGATTTCTATATCAAAATATAAATTAAACAATTAAAGCACTTACTTGGATGTCTCGTACCTCTTTCTAATAACAAAATACAGACACGTTAGTAACTTTAAGGAAAATAATAAAACAAACAATTAAGTTAAATAATTGAATAGAGATGTGGGACCAAACTCACAGAAATTATCAAACCATTCACGTCTAGGGCAAAGGAAACTTTGAACTTCTCTAGGTGTGTCTAGTGCTAAAGTAAGAGGAATTTTTTTAGTAAAAGGCTAGGCTAGAAAGAGAGAGAGAGAGAGAATAAGCTTTAGCTTAGAGAGAGAGGGAGAAAAGAATTAGAGAATTCTGGTTAAGAGTTAATGATTGAAAATGGAGGTCAAGGGACCTATTTATAAGAAATAGTCCGGAATTGACAAAAAATGAATCAGAGTTCGAAAAGGAATAAAACACGCTTTTGTCGCCAACGACAGAGCTTGTCGCTAGGCGACAAACCTGTCGTTTGGCGCTACAAGACAACTTTTATGGATTTTGTTTTTATCATATATTTTGATCCAAAAGTCTAAATAAGTCATACAATATGTCGTTGGAAAACTCTTGAAGTCACTTTATAACCTATTAGAATCACATTAAAATATTTTGTAGATAAAAAGATATGGTCGAAATAGTGGAAGGGTGTCAATTTTGGATAGAGTTTTGTATTCCATTCATATCTTATTCGTTATAGCTCGGAATTAATATTATAATATATCATTGGAAAGATAATTTCAAGATCTATCCATCAATATAAAATTTGGATAAAAGATTATCAGGCACTAATATAATATCAGAATATATTCCATTTCATATAAAACACGGATTCTCAAAAGGAGTAGTTTTATTCAATTTCAAACTCTTTAAAACATAATTATCAGTCCTAACTCCATTAGGATTTAAGAGAAACCTTCTAGAGTATTCTAGAAGACTATAATCTATCCTAATAGCTTTAGGAAGGATAATTAATAATAGGCCCTCCTCTACATCATTGGGCCGTATGTAAGAACCAAACCAAGCCTAGTTTAGTATTTTTGCCATAACTTCCTCATTATTCATCGGAATCAGACTTATAATATATCGTTGGAAAGATCTTTTCGAGCCCTACCCAAATATACTATTATTGGACCCATATCATGGACCAAACTAAACTGGACTGCACATTTTATATATAAATAGGGTAAGAAAAGAAATATTTTGAAAAACAGAAGAAGAGATATTTTAATAAAAATCAACTCGGCGCAGTATATGACACAACCATTATATAGACCGCCTGCTTTTCCCAACATCTAGACTGCCTTCTTTGGAGGACAGGCGACTTACAACTATCAGCCTTTGGACTGGCAGCTTCGGCTACAAAACCTTGGGAAACAACCCACAGAATCTCTAGGGCATAGCCCAACAGTGGTTTGGCAATCTGCCGGCTGGTTGCATAAACAGCTTCAAGATGCTTGCGTTCATGTTTGCTTCTAACTTCTCTATGAACATCCCTACAAAGAAAACGAGCCTTGATCTAGGCCATGTGCAACAGGGAGATAGAGAGGGGCTGCGACCATACGTCAAGCGGTTCAATCTAGTGAGAATCCAAATCCAAGGACTGTCTGGCGAAGTGGCTTGTACAAAATTTTTCAAAGGTCTGAAGGACGGGCTGACTTTCAAGTTCAAACTCGTCCGCAAGAAAATCTTCACCCTCCAAGGAACCCTGATGGACGCGCA
>NW_018743648.1:0-19465 GCF_001683475.1 Chenopodium quinoa | reverse complement strand
ATGCATGGGCCATTCACATATAGTGAATGGATGAATGGAAGATATATTGTTTCACAGGTTTCGTGAAAATGGAAACTAGTGGGGCCCGATTAGGATAGTAAACATGGACTCCGATCCGTTATGTATTTTTGTAAATCTAAATACGGTCTGCGTACCGTTGCATATTTTTGTACCTTAATATTTAGATTAATCCTAGCCGTAGTAGCTAGTAATTTTATTTTGGCAAAGATGTCTCAAGACGGCGTTGCTATGAATACAAGCCAAGATGAAGACTCTTGAAGATTTGAAGATTTCAAGGGTCATGCTAGTTGCCAAATGCATCTTATTTCATGTTTTCTATATATAATTGTTCTTATATATGCGAATGATATGTTAGATGCATGTTTAGGTTTTCTAATGTTGCGATGATTAATTGAGTTCACTTAAATCAACCAACATAGAAACCCTAGGTCCCTAAAATATTGAGCTAAAATATGCCATTTCAAAAAACAACACTTACAGAACTAATGCACGTATGTGATGGGCTATGCCAAAGCGAGGCATCAATACTTCCCTAGGAACGTAAGGTATACTAGGTATACAAATTGTCTTGGTTAAGCTCAACGATATTGGTAAGGAGTCCTTAGATGTCGTGGCAATGGAGATAAAATGTCCGGAAGCATTAGATGTGACGTTTTATCGAACCAAGAGTAGCTTGGAGCTATTAGCAATTGGATTGCTTACCCTAAAATATTAAGTGTTAAGACAAGCCAAAGAATGCTTAATCACTTTATGATTTTTGGGATCTTGGAATCATTTTATTCTCGCCTAAAAGGGAGTAATGTTAATGCGTGGATAATGCTCAATAAGATTGAAATCTTGCATGAACGCTTTAAATATCAAACTTATTTGTTTATGAATGGTTTTTCATTTCAAATTATTTCAATTTTAGAAACATGTTTGCAAGTAACTCAAACAACAACTCTATGTGCCCAGAATTCCCCGACAAGTTGGCTTTTAGCCTTAACTTGGTCAACTTCAAGGAATGGGAGGAGGAACTCTGGAAAACTCTTCGGAATTTTTTCTTGGAGTACACTCTTGATACTCCCATTCCAAGCTTCTTCTCTAAGGGAATCATGAGCGATGAGGCTCATGAGAAATGGTCTTCCGATTGCAAGAAAGTCACATATCAAATGGCTAATTCCATCCCGGAAGATTGGAAGTAAAAAATCTCCTTCTATTTTCCGGACATTTTCCTAAAATCATTGGAGGATGTTGTCAACATAAGAGTCACCAAGAGTGACAATGGCAACTATGATGGACTCGTGTTTGATTTGACTAGGTCACTCTCAAACATGAAGATAAAGCTACCGGATGTGGGTTGTCTGCAAAGGAAAGGCGTCAGCTTTGGTCAAGGGTCAGTAATACCAAATTGAGACCCGGGATGCCCCTCCGACCTCATGTGCTTGGAATGACTAGCCTCTTCAAACACATGCAACTTCTCGGAATCTCATTGGAGGATGAGATGGCGGGGCATATCTTGCTTGCTTCACTCCACTCGGGCTATGATGCACTTAGAGTGCATATAGCTGCGGGAAAGGAGACACGCTCTTTAAAAGAGGTGGTGCAACTACTTAGCCGAGCCACCGCCTATGGAGTGACCGAGAGGCCCTTGAGAGCAAGGAGGAGGGAGTTCAAGAACAAGAAAGGATGCGGTGCTTCTATTGTGGTGGGAAAGGCCACTACAAGAGGGAACGCAAGCTCTTCCGAAAGGAGGAGGAGGAGAGGAATGTGGCATCTGCCTCAGGTATCTTCATTAACACTTGTGTTTAAAGCTATTCATAGGTATTGGATAACATGTATAACTCACTTAATGTTTCCTTTTCAGGAACCAAGTGAGAGGGTATTGGATACCATGAGCATCAACAAGCGGACGACAAAGATGGTCTTTTAGTCGTGCTTGTAGGCACATCTATTTTTTCAATGACTGTTGATCTATGGTGTTGGACACAAGTTATTTTGATCACAAGACTTAATCATGGTTGGTTTGTTAAAAATGTCTTGATTATAGTTCTATAGAATTGCATATGTTTAG
Source organism: Chenopodium quinoa (assembly GCF_001683475.1). Classification (NCBI taxonomy): domain Eukaryota; kingdom Viridiplantae; phylum Streptophyta; class Magnoliopsida; order Caryophyllales; family Amaranthaceae; genus Chenopodium; species Chenopodium quinoa. The sequence goes on along the minus strand of NW_018743648.1, from coordinate 17,391 downwards.
ACAAATTTATGATACCGCCAAAAGGGCTAAGACCATCGAGTCGAATCAAACCTACTTGTGGCATTGTCGTTTTGGCCACATTAACGTCAAACGCATCAAGAAACTTCTTCAAGAAGGTGTTCTTGACTCATTCGACTTGGAGTCGTTTGAAAATTGCGAAGGATGTCTATTAGGCAAGATGATAAAGCTGCCATTCTCCAAGTTGGGAGAAAGGGCAAGTGACTTATTGGGTCTAATACATACGGATGTATGTGACCAATGAGTACACCCGAAAGGTAAAGGTTATCGATATTTCATTACCTTCACCGACGACTATAGTAGATATGGTTATGTCTACCTTATGTCGAATAAATCTGAATCTTTTAAGAAATTCAAAGAATTTCAGAGTGAAGTTGAAAATCAGCTTGGCAAGAAAATAAAAGCACTTCGATCGGATCGAGGTGGCGAGTATTTAAGCCATGAATTCGACGATCATTTGAAAGAAAATGGTATTCTTTTAGAGTTGACACCTCCCGGAACTCCACAATGGAACGGAGTATCCGAACGGAGAAATCGAACCTTGTTAGACATGGTTCGATCAATGATGAGTCTTAGTGAACTTCCTATCTCTTTCTAGGGACACGCACTTCTAACTGCGGCACTAACACTGAACTCTGCTCCGTCAAAAGCTGTCGAAAAGACTCCATATGAATTATGGACGAAGAAACCTCCGAGGTTGTCTTTTCTTAAGATTTGGGGTTGCGAAACATATGTCAAGAGATTAATTTCTGACAAACTTCACCAAAAATCAGACAAGTGTTTCTTTGTGGGCTATCCAAAAGAAACCAAGGGGTATTACTTCTACAATATATCCGAGAACAAAGTGTTTGTTGCTCGTGATGGTGTCTTTTTAGAGAAGAAACACCTTTCCAAAATGACAAGTGGGAGGAAAATCGAACTTGACGAAGTTCGAGAGGTAGAGAAACAAAGTCAACATGACAAATCTGACATTCAAAGTGCTTTACAAGCAGCTGTTGACATTGGTTAGAGTCAAACCGACAATGCAAATGCTCAACCTATTACCCTGCGTAGGTCGCAACGGCCAAGATCTCAACCAGACAGATACCTTGGTATTGTCTTAACCGAAGATCAAGACATCTTAGTCATGGATGGAGAAAGCCAACGACATACAAACAAACTATGACGTGCCTCGACTCTGCTAAATGGAAAGAGGCCATAAAATCCGAGATGGACTCCATGTCTGAAAACCAAGTTTGTGACTTGGTCAATTTGCCCGTGGGTTATACACCTATCGGTTGGAAATGGATTTTCAAATTGAAAATAGACAAACATGGAAATGTATCTATATACAAAGCTAGACTAGTGGCAAAAGGTTTACATGAAAATTCACGGAGTTGATTATGATGAAACCTTTTCACCAGTTGCAATGCTTAAGTCCGTCCGTATAATCCTAGCGATTGCTGCATATTACGATTACGAAATATGGCAAATGGATGTCAAAACCGCCTTTCTTAATGGGATTTTGGAAGAAACTGTGTATATGACACAGCCGAAAGGTTTTGTTGATCCAAGCACTGTTGGGAAGGTATGCAAGCTTAAGAAGTCCATTTATGGACTAAAGCAAGCAAGCAGAAGTTGGAATCTGCGATTCGATGAAGCCATTAGTAAGTTTTGTTTTATCAAACAATCCAGATGAGTCTTGTGTCTACAAGAAGGTAAGTGGGAGTGACATCGCATTCCTAGTTTTATATGTCGATGACATATTACTCATTGGAAACAGCACTAAACTGTTAGAGTGCGTAAAGGGCTGGCTGGGAAAGTGTTTTTCAATGAAGGACTTGGGAGAGGCACAGTACATATTGGGCATCAAGATCTATAGGGATAGATCTAACAGGATAATTGGATTGAGCCAAAGTACTTATATAGATAAGGTGCTGGCATGATTCAACGTGGAAGGGGCCAAGAGAGGGCACCTACCCATGTCCCATGGCATAACTCTCAGCAAGAAACAGTGTCCACAGACACCTGATGAGCGAGTGAGAATGAGCCAAATTCCATATGCTTCGCTTATTGGATCGATCATGTATTCCATGATATATTACTAGCCCGGATGTATCGTATGCCTTGAGAGCTACGAGCCGATACCAATCAGACCCAAGAGAGGCGCATTGGACTGCGGCCAAGAATATCCTAAAGTACCTGAAAAGGAGCAAGGATAAATTCCAGGTCTATGGTGGTTGTAATGAGTTGGTTGTTGAAGGTTATACTGACGCGAGCTTCCTGATTGACAGAGACGACTCCAAGTCGCAGTCGGGGTACATATTCTGCCTTAATGGAGGAGCTTTTAGTTGGAAGAGTGCTAAGCAGAGCACCACTGCAGATTCTACAATTGAAGCCGAATACTTGGCAGCTTTCGGAAGCAGCTAAGGAGGCAGTTTGGATTCGTAAGTTCATTGGTGAACTTGGTGTTGTACCCTCAATCAAGGGTCTAATAGACCTCTATTGTGATAATAATGGAGCTATTGCTCAGGCCAGGGAGCCAAGGGAGCACCAGAAGGTCAAACATGTCAAGCGACGATTTTACATGATAAGGGAATGGAAATACAAAGGTGAAATCATAATTTGTAAGATTGGAACGGACGACAATGTAGCCGATCCTCTAACTAAACCTTTGTCTCAAGTGAAGCACAACAAGCACATTAAGGCAATGGGAATCAAGCATATTGGAGATTGGCTTTGATTTCCCTGTATAGATGTTTTTAATTAAACTCGATGTCTTAATGTAAATCACTGTGTTAAACCATTCAATTTTGGAGCAATTAATTTTCTGCAAATTTATGATTACTCCATATCTATTTAATTGTGGTTTAGAATTAAATAATGAGTCCATTTGATTTTGAGAATATTCAAAACAGGGTATCAAGACCATGTCTTGGATAAAGAAACACCTGTTAAATGAACATTGAATATTTTAATCAAAAATTGTCATAATCGAGGTCATTTAAATGATGGACGATTAATCACCACTTCAGATTAGTGTGTAGTATGATTTATAGCACCGTTTCTTGTGCTACAAGGACATGATAGTCATAAATCATTTGCACAGGTATTAGTTTGGAACTATACTGGATAGACCTATGAGAATACTTTAAGAGGTATCAAATCGTCACAAGTATATTTCTCATTATAGCTATCAGAACCTTTTTCCTCGACCATGAGTATTGTAAGTTCTCTTGTTTGAGTACTAGTCATTTTGATGTTGTCAAACGTCTGCCGTAAATGGGGATTTTAACGGCAGCACTCAGGCGACTAGGTCCTCTTAGTAAGGGAAGCTTACAGTACAAGACTGGGAATGTCCCCCTATTAACAATATGGAACATGTCCTTGTTGTTTACAAGGCCTCTCGAAGAGCGAGACTGTGAAAATGCATGGCCGTGCTCAGATGGATTTTAGAAATCATCTGTTTATTGACAGTCGAACTCGTGAATCGAGAAACACTTTTGGACGTAATAAGGATGACGAAGAATCTTACCTTATAGTTCATGAAGAGACATTAAGCGACATAGGAAAAGGGCTATACACAATTTGCACACTTTTCCGGAAGGACAAGTGGGGAGATTGAAAGGAATGGTGTCCTTCAAGCAAGTGTATTATTCTGATAGAGGGTTCAGAATTACTGGAAAGCTAATTCTTCAATAAGGTCAAGTGATCGGAATGCCTAGGTGGAGGCCGCTTCCGATTAGTAATATTAATGTACAATTAATAATACATCTTAATCTTGACTGACCCCTTCGGGTCGAACCCAATCGAACAATCAATCCAAGACGACGAGTCAATCCGAAGGATTTGATGAGTCGTCAGAGTATTATGAACAAAGACGTCGGATATCGAGCTTAGAGCGTCGAGACCTAGCGTCGTAAGTCGAGTCAAATTTAGAATTCGACGAGACGCGAAATCTATCAAGTTACAAGTTTGAGTTAGGCCGTACCCTCGCATTGGCATAGCCATACGAGGGCTAGGCTATCTCGAGCTAGCATGTGCATCACAATTCTTGTCGCAAGCCTAGCATGCTAGGCATGTTAGGCCCATGCATACTAGCTAGCCACCGCAAGCATCGCAGCCTTGCGTGTGTGCTAGCATGCCATGCGCCCAACATCGCAAGGCTAGGCTGTGCTAGCATGTTAGGTGCTGGCAGCCTCGCTAGCTGCATCTCAAAGCACCATGCTCTAGCCAGCAGCGTGCTAGGCTGTACGTGTGTGTGTGTGTTGCCTCGCATAGCATCGCACAGCACCATGTGCTAGCCAGCACCGTGCTGAGCTGTGCGTGTGTGTGCGTGTGCCTAGCATAGCAGCGCCCAGCACAACGCACCAAGCAGCAGCGAAGCATTGCGTGCTGGCTGGCCTTGTGTTGGCTGGCTGCGAATGCATGCAGGCTGTGTGCATGTGTGCTGGTTGGCTGGCCAGGCTGCCCAGCCTTGGTGCTAGCCACCAGCTGGCAGCCTTGGCAGCCAAGGCAGGCTGCCAGCCAGCCACTTGGATGGGGAGTGTCCGGCTTGCTAGTGGGGACCAAGGTATGTTAGCTTTGCCTTGGGGAGCAAGGTTATGGTCCCCCCCCCCTGGAAATGGTCCTCACCTATTCTCTCATCCTCCTTGTGCCACTTGTAACTTATTGATTGAATTGCAATTTTATTTTTGTTTTGATTAAAATAAATGGGAAAATTGCAAATCTCCCACATTGATTGAGAATGGGAATTCTAGGTTCATTTTTCCCTATAAATACCAAGGTTTTGGGATTTGGGAAGAACACTTGAGTGGAACTAAAAAGGCATCTCCTTAGAAAAGTAAGAAAACCTTAAGTTCGTAAAACTCTAGTTTTTATTGATCGGGTCCCGACTAACCTTCGGGACATGGATCGTTCGGGTTCGGGTTCGTGGGTACGAGCCGTTGGAGACCTTCACATTTACGGGGTTTCGAGTTTTGAAGTAAGAGCTCGGGTTTCGAGCAAAGCATGCACCAAAGGGTAAGAATATCTTTTCCTTCTCTCTCTTAATTGTTGTTTAATTAGTGATCGCATGCTTAGTCGCTTTTAATTAGTGTGCGGGTCTTGGGTGGGTTTCCCTTCAGTTTAGAGTCGGACTCTACGAAACCCAACAGTATACATGTCTAATTTTCAAACTAAGCGACGTCCAAGATTGCACACTATATATGATGCTTAGCTTCCTGACCAAAGCAACATACATCGACAATAAGCTACGATTATACTGTGCTTAGCTTCCAGACCTAAGTGAATTCATTGATCGTGTCACATGTTGTAATTGTCCTTAGTCTCCTGGCCTAACAACATTCATCATGCATACATTATTTTCAAGATGAACAATTTAATTTGACAAGAAGAAAATCCATGCGATTCACCTCGCTTTACTCAACAAGGAAGTTCAAAACTTCTTTCTATTTTTCATCTTTTTTCTTTTGGGGAAGTTCAAAAAACTTTTTCAATTTTTTTTCATCAAGGAAAGCTCAAAAACTTTTACTTCATGACAAAAAATGACGGATTTTTTTACATTTTCAGTTTCTTGTGTCTGCGCACACACTTAAACTATACACATACACACACAATCACAAGTCATACACATGTCATGTCGTGTCAAGTTAAGCTTGGTAAAGTCAGTTGGTCAAGTTAATCACAATCTAGGCGAGTCCCTTGGCAAATTATATTTTGTAGGTCTCAGGTAAAATTGAAAAAATCATCATCTACAGCCCACGTTCGGGGACAAACGAATCATTATCATTTACAACCCACGTTCGAGGACAAACGAACCAATATCAACTGCAGCCCACGTTCGAGGATAATTGAACCATTATTATTTACAGCCCACGTTTAGGGATAATCGAACCAATATCATCTACAACCCACGTTCGGGGACAATCAAAGCATCTACAGCCCACGTTCGGGGACAATCAAAGCATCTACAGCCCACGTTCGGGGATAATCGAACCATCTACAGCCCACGTTCGGAGACAATCGAACCATCAACGACAACAACCCATGTTCGGGGACAATCAAACCATCTACAACCCATGTTTGGGGATAATCGAACCATTTACACCCCACGTTCGGGATAATCGAACCATCAACACCTACAGCCCACGTTCGAGGATAATCGAACATCAACATCTACAACCCACGTTCGGTGATAATCGAACATCAACATCAACAGCTCACCGTTCGTGGACAATGGAACCATCTACAGCCACGTTTAGGGACAATCAAACCATCAACATCCCACGTTCAGGGATAATCGAACCATCTAAAGCCCACGTTCGGGGATAATCGAACCATTAACATCTACAACCCACGGTCGGGGACAATCGAACCATGTACAACCCACGTTCGGGGACAGTCGAACCATTAACGTCAACTATCCACGTTCAGGGACAATCGAACCATCTACAACCCATGTTCAGGGATAGTCGAACCATCTACAACCCACGTTCGGGGATAATCGAACTATCAACATCTACAACCCACATTCGGGGACAATCAAACCACCAATATTTACAGCCCACATATGCGGATAGGCAAACCATCATCATTCATCAAATACTCACTGATCATCCCGAGGCGCGGAAGATCATCATTCAGTAGGCTGCTTGAGGCGCAGGAGTCTACAACATGTTTCCCAAGGCGCAGAAGCTTGTCACCTTTAATATAGTGGATCACTTGAGGCGTAGTGGTTCATGATAAAATTCTCGAGGTGCGGAAGACTATCATCCAGTAGATTTCTTAAGGTGCAGAAAGCTACAAAACGTATATGCCGCTGTCCCACTAGTGCCAGATACGAATTCTATCCCTTACTCTTTTATCTGTGGAACTAACACATTTCTGCAGGTATCGACATACACAGAGTGATTTAGGATCACATAACGTCTTAAATCATTCTCTTTCCCTATTGACTACTTTGACTATCGTTTTCGAAACTTACATTTCTACAAACTCAATCAAAGTGGGGGCTTCTGTAGACACCTAAAAATGTCTTCCCAAATTAAACAAAACTCGATGATGAACAACCTTTCAGTGTCATTACTGGTTGGGTTGAGTATTTAATCTTTGTAGTTCTTAAATCCATATTCAATCCAATACATTTCATAAACGAACCAAATTCTTAGCACATTTTCCCAAACCATAACTTATTTTCCTATTTTCATGTCCACGTCACAAATTCGAGCTTAACTGATTTTTTGGCCCTATAATTTTGATTTAAATATTAGTTGTTTGGATAGGCCTTGAAATAAGTTTTCCAATGGTATATCATAAGCCAATTCTGATTTTAAAAGAAGAAGATTTGAGCAAAACACTAAATCTCGACCCGAAACCGACACCCTTGCACTAATATGGCTATATCATAAAATATACAAATTATTTTGACCTTAGGATAATTGGGTTGGAAATTATACTTGAAGATATTTCCAACTATTTATTATAAGCCTTATTCCGAGTTATAGATCAAAAGTTATCAAAGTTTTATAAACGCGTAAAAACAGGAAATTACCGCGCCACGATAAAAATACCTTGCCACGACAATTTGCACCGTGACACGACAATTTCTAGGGTTTATTTAATTTCTTCGTGGCACTTTATTTCTAGGGTTCCATACCTAACCCCTCATATTTTCTCTATAAATACAAAGTTGATTTCTCAGTTTTGGGGCACCAAATAACGCTCTCGTGCTCTCTTATGCACCAACACACATTCTCATCTCCCTCGCTCACATTCTATGTCTTAAACCTATTCTCCTAATTACACCATTCCTTCTCTAAGCACTCCAAGAAGTCCATACAACATCCAAAATTCCATACTTAAACCAAGGCGTGAAAGGTAGAACTGATTGAGGATTTGGACCAAATCAACTTTATTTTAATTTAATTTAAGTTCAATTTGATTTATTATTTTTTTGAAATTACTAACGTTAAATTCATGATGTAGCAATTTGAAGAAGCGTGAAACGTAAGTAATTTATTTACTCAATTACTTACTTTTATTTTATATTGCTAGTATCATGATTAGGATTATTATAATTATTCGATTTTTCTAACGTTATTACGGCAAAATTGCTTCCAATGTTAATGATAATTTTATTATGTTTATTGATCACCATATTGCATGTTTAATAGGAATATGTAATTGAATATAACGCCTAATAAGATAATTTGGACGATCGATTTAGGTTCCTTTTTAATCTTATTGTTTAATCAAGTGATCACGATATTTAGAATTATGTGTTGCATTAATATTCAACTAATTTAGCCTAATTTTATTTTGGAGCAAATTAAATCTTTGTTTGTGTGCCTTTGAGATCGCAGGAATACTTTTCACTATAAGAATCGAGTAGAGAGCAATACGGGCAAATGTGACTCCATGATTCACTTCATACCATCATCCCCAATCCTCTTTTTGTTGTTTCTAACCATATGGAGTTAGTAACCTCATGGATTATGAATGGGGTGTAACCTTCACGGGTCCATCATTGTTGCCTATCATTGTCCCTTAATCGTGGTTGCCTTACAATGATCCGTAAACGGCTTACAAGTTCCTTAAATACTTGTCGGTGGCTCCCTACTTTCCTTGTCCCTAATCGTATAATGTCAATTCCCACTTGCTATTATTGCCAAGCATATTCACCACATGCTTAAGTAGGCGCGCTTCGAATGACGCCTTCAAGTTGCAAAAGTCAAAGTGGTGTTTTTAGTGGTAGTAAAAGTCAAGTTTTCCAAATTTTTATCTACTTTTGATTTCTTTTCGAGCTGTTTTGTATTACTGTAGTGATATTTCTAGTACTTTTTAGTTTTTTTATTTATTTTTGAGGTTATTCAATTTATATTATGTATTAATAATTTACTTTTGAGTGTAAACAACAATTCTAACTACCATGTTGAAAGCCAAAAAATTTTGTATGCTTCATTGGTTTGTGATATCAGAGAAAGGTGAGATAGTTGGAAATGTGAATTGAGCTAAATTGGGTCCCTACTCAATCTACCTCCAAATTATTAGATGCAATAATTCTTTTTTTTTGTCATATATAGAGAAAGAAAAATGATTTCATTAATAAAAGTTAGTCATATAGCACTTACAAACAATTCCTAATTAATCTGAAAGTCTAACACAAGACAATCGTCTTAAGAATAATTTTATCTGAAGCAATACAATTTTTGAGTTAGCATTAATTCGAACTGAAATCTACGGATGCAAAGTCTTTAGGATGAAATTACTTATGTTGTTCTCTAAATACTTGCAGAAATTATGAATTAAAAAAAAAAAGAACACACCTTTTTTGAAATTACCACCCATTAAATTTTTTATTTTATTTTACCACCCATTAAATTAAAAAAGTATTCAGATTCCTACCTTTTTCAAAAATCAGGTGAACTTTTCGTCACTGGGACCCATATAATGGCTATTAACGACTATATTGAGCCTCATTATTTTTTTCCCCCGATTCTTTGTATAAAATAGCTCCCCAAACTGAATTAGCTGTTTTTTCTCCAATTTCTACCAAATTCTCACACATTTTGCTAAGTTATATTTGAAAGACGAATCCCCCCACCCCCAACTACAGAAACTCAATTTGCAATCTGGTATGATATATTCACTATTAAAATTAGGATTCTTCGCACATTATAATTGGGGAAAATTTGGGGATTTCATAAATTAGGGTTCTTCCCATAAATTTGGGGATTTCATGAATTAGGGTTATTCGCGCATTATAATTGGGAGAAATTTGGGGATTTAATAAACAAATTGAATGAGGGAAGGGTTTAGTTGAGTTCAATAGAATAGTGAGAGGGTGAAACTGAGAGAAAAGAAGAAAAAAAAAGGAGGTAAATAAGTTAGATGGGGCCCACCGAAGGAAAAACCACTGGAATTTCGAAAAAGGTGGGAATTTAAATGTTTTTTTTTTAATTTAATGGGTAATAAAATAAAAAAAAATATAACGGGTGGTAATTTCAAAATAGGTGTGTTTTTCGAGTGCCAATTTAAAAAATTTCAAAAAAATAAAGAAAAAATCTTGCAACGGAAAAAAAACCCTCAATGAAGAAACCCTAGAGGAAACTAGAAAACCCCTTCCAAGTTTGAACGGTTTCTAATGAAAGGCGAGGTGAATTTGATTCAATGATTATACTAATCCATGCATTACAAATTTATTTAAATTGGAGAGGTTGATCACTTGATTTTTCTCAATAAACTTGTGAAAAAAATAATAAAAATTAAAAAAAAAAGTAAAAATCTTTAAAAACTGAAAAAGACCTCACACTTGTTAAACACCAGAAAACACTAGTTTATCAATATGATAACCATAATTTGTTTATCAAATGACAAAATTGTAAATAAATAGACAACTTTTATTAAATATGGGTCCCACTGTTAGTGATATATTTACGAAAATGACATGTTGACTGGACATTTATGTTGTTTTATTTACCATTTTGCCATTTGATAAACAAATTTTGTTTATCAAATTAATTAACTGAGGTTTCCTAGTTAATAGACAGGAGCACGCCTGTTGAAGCAAATTAGAGAAGCAATGGACATATTCAACTAAATACTGTATTTTTTCTTTCTATTATTATTTTTGCATGATAGTTGACCTTTTTAGTTAGTATAAATGGACATTTTAGAGTTAGTACTAAGTACGCATAAATAAACGTGTAATGTTGTATAAGTCTCTCCACTAATGTTAATCTTACAAACTATTGAATTAATAAAATATGCCACCACAATTCGTCATCATGTTTTTATTAGAAAAATTCTTCTAGTTTATCTATCTTACAATGTCTGATAAATAATCTTAAGTGTAATTATCCATTAGAAACAATCAATCTACTCCTATACCTTGTCACTTACGTCGTTGCTAGCTTCGCCACCGGCCATAAACCGACCAATTTTAGTTGAACAAGTCGTTCACTAATTCATATTTACATATATCTTTTCTATATGTTAATTCTGTCACAATGAGTTCGTTTTCCTGTCTAAAAAAATGGAGATAAGCCCTCAACAAGAAGGAAAGTTTGGTAAATTCGACGATCAAGCATCGAACGATTCAACTCCGAGCACAACCACAACAGATCACGAGCAAATTTCATTCAGTGATGAGTATTACGTTAGATCTTACACATGTAACTTCTGTAAGAAAGGGTTTTCTAATGCACAAGCACTTGGTGGACATATGAACATCCATCGAAGAGACCGAGCCAAGCTTCGACAATCATCTATTCATGATAATTCGTCGTGTAATGACCGTGCTTCTATGCAATCTGATACATCCATTACTAAAACAAGGAGTCAACTTTCCGTAAATAATGAAACAAGAGATGATATTGAGGTTGGGAAAAAGAAGGCGCTTGCCTTGTTTGTTGATTCGTCGTCGGGCAAGCAAGGAAGTAGTAACTCAAGGGTTAGCAGGGATGATTCTGGTGTGGACCTTGAACTTCGACTAGGGCGTTCAAGAACTGAAATATGATGAGTTGTATTTATGACTTAATTAGGAGTCAAAGAGGTTAGTAATAACATCTAATGTTAGCTCGTATTTACTACTTGTATATATGTACCGGTTGTATGAAAATATATATTAAAGGTTGTAAATGTTTATAGTTACTTCTTGTGTTAATGAATTAACTAATTTTTTTCATTCACCATTTTTGATGTTAATGGGATACTTCGGATAACCTGGTTTGTATCACAACTAGGAAATTAGAATATTTTGGGAAAAGCACATTGGACGAAATTCAAATTTTAGCGTTGAATAATTCTTTACCTTATGCAACTTGAATCACTGTAAGGCCTCATTCACTTCACCTTATTTTCGCTGATTTGAAATTAATTTTATTAAAATAAATTTTACAAATTTATTACTAACAAAAATTAATTTTACTGATTTCATATTATATTGATTCTTTAATGTTACTAATTTTTATTGAATGAAAATTAAGAACCTTTTACCTGTTTGCATATTAATTGGTAACCTAATTTAGAAGGTTATATGACATGTGTAACCTTCTAAATGGGTTTTTGATACATATATTTTTTTAAAAAAATAAAGGAATTAACAAGCAAAAAAATGTAATAACCACTACCGGAGGAAATCCCTCGTCGGAGCAGCCGCCCGCTGACCAGCCAGACCCAACCACTTGTCGGAATAGCTGGACCCAACTACTTGCCAGACCCAGACGGACCCAGCCACCGTCTTCCCCGATTCCCTCCCATATTCTAACCACATTATCACCACCGCCGCTGCTACTCCTTCGTAGCAACCATAACAACCGTAACACCATTAACATCGACTCATGAAACTGCTTTTCGTGAGCATCGTCACTAACACCAACTCGACCACTGCCGTCGACACCGCCAGTACAAACATTCCACTGATGCTCTGACCCATGGTAAGGCCGTATGCCTATCGCTGCTATTAAAGCTAAGTATATTGTCATTAGATTTCGCACAACGGCGTCCGAAATCGCTATTAATGAATGACTTTGATTTTGAGGAGAGAGAAAGTGAGTGAGTAGAATTTCGGAGGAGTGAATGGGAGTTATGAATTTTGGGGGATTTTTTTTTTATTTTAAATTTAATTAATTGGGATATTTGGAATATATTTGAATAAAAATAGGGTGGTGGGGTGGAGTTATCTTGGCTTTAAAGGGAGTTATCTTTGGTTTTTACGCCTTTAACGGCCTCAACTTCAACGCATTTGGTGAAGTAATCAACGACTACTGGAATGTACCGCCTCTGGCCTGACGTAGGTGTATATGGTCACAAGATATCCATGCCACATTTGGCGAATGTTAAATTACTGGACTATGAATTGTCACCAAATCAGTTGCTGGATGGTGTGTGTGTTTGCTAAACCGCTGACATTTGTCACACTTTTTTACCATTTTCATAGCGTTTACTTTCATAGTCGGCCAAAAATAGCCTTTCCAAGCGGCTTTCCCTGCTAGTGCTCCCACCTATATGTGAGTCTAGGATTTCATGCCCTCTTTCTAGGGTAATGCATTTCAAGTAGGGCATGCAAAAACTTGGCTTAAGCAAATCTCCTTTGTGAATGATAAACCCGGCTGCTCGCTTTTTCATTATGGAAACCATTTTTGGATAAGTACCAGCTAGAGTGTTTTCTGTCACATAAGCCCAGATGTCGTCCATCCAGGTTAAGCTTCAGTCGAGCACACTTATGGGTTCTTTCAATACTTCTTTTTTCCATGACCTCCCAAAAGACCGACCGTGGGTTATCACAAAATGCCAAGGATGCTAATATTGATAAAGCATCTGCCTAATTGTTCTCAGACTGGGGCACTTGACTTAGGTGAAACTCGTCAAGCGTCCTAGCCTCTGTAGGCATCATAGCCATCATAGTATTGGCTAACAACCAACTAAATGTGAGTCAGAGTAGGCATCAACTTTTCTTGCCCCGGTCGCCTTACACATGCGGATGCCGGCCGATAGGGCTTTAAATTCAGTTTCTTAATTTGAAGCTTGGAACTTATATCGTAGTGCAATACTCATTTTTATCCCTATCAGGAGACATACACATTATAGATTCACCACATTTGTTCATGGTAGAGTTCTCGTCTACAAACACCTTCTAAACATGCTCTTGATTTGCCGGCTCTGCCGACCGTGTCATTTCAACGATAAAGTCAGCAAATGTCTGACCTTTCACCGCATTTCTTGGTTTGAAGGAGATTTCCAGAGTTTGAATTTAAATGGCCCATTTGATCATACGACCATATGCATAATTCTAAGGTTGTCATTGGCCGCTTGAAGGGCTGGTTGGTATAGACCACCACTAGATGTGCTAGGAAGTAGTGTTTCGGGGTTTTCTGATGTCCTGCGGGAGAGTTACAATTCCGAGACTGGAACCGGACGCCTGTACCTGCAAAATAACGGAGACTCCTGAGAGCTCCGCCTCCAACGGTCAAGTTAGTACCTGATTAAGGAGTAATTAATACAGAAATTAAAGTAATAAGGTCTCTCTAGGTGAGAGTATTTAATGTAGGTAATCTGCTTTGCTAGCGAGATCAGCCGGTTATTAGTGTGTTCCGTAATGTTTCTCCTCCGTTCCGTTAATTATTCGGTCCCTGATTAATGAGGATTAATCGAGTATTTATAGCCTTGGGAAGCGTGCAACTCTCTAGGTTTAAGGTAAACCTAGGGCCGATCGGGCTTCTAGACTGAAATGGGCCTTGATGGCCGGTTGTCCCATTTGGCATGGGTGGACACGTGGCGTGTCTTAAGTGGTCCGTGGAGGACGCGTGGCGGAACCTGGTTGGTCCACTTGTCAAACGGCGCTTGGTGGATAAAAATCCCCTAATCATTTGCCCCTCACAGGTGGCACGCGACTGGTCACGTGTCGCCTGTGACAGGCGTCGCACGGTGACAGGCGACGGCCCGTTACAGGTGTCACCTTGCAGACGGCCGGGAGACTCTCCCGCCCAAATTTGAATTCGGAAGCGACCCTTCGCCTTCTCATTTTGCCTATAAAAGGAAGTGTTGACTTCGGTCATTTTCACATTTGAGAATTTTTGCGAGAACATTCGGACCCCTGAACTTGCTCTGACATTTTCGGACTTTTTCTGCCTACCGCCTGTTCTGACAAGCCGACTGACCCGAACTTTCAGGACTTCATCAACTGTCATCCGTTCAGGTAACTCAGTTCTCTTACTCTTAATTTTCTTTTTATTTTTTGAAATGGCACCATGGAAGCACACGACACGCCCTAAGTTAGTGATCAGCCGGTCACCGGGGACGGCTGAATCTAGGACTAGGAGTGCCGCCTGCCCTTTTCTGGACCCATCTTTACCCTTTATACAAAGTCCGACTGAATCTGTGTCTATGCAGAACGTGATGGCCAGAACAAAAAAGACTGCTAGAATATCAAACTCAGACGGCTCCTCCCAAAGGGTACTCCTTAGCGAAACATCTGACCAGGCGCCAGATGTGGAACGAGGCGACTGTCAAGCTGACAGTTCTGAGAGAGGGACCAAGGTGTTCCCTTCTCATCTAACCGTGGACATGTCTAATTTACCTTCTGCTCCTTCTAAGGGAGAGGAGGCGGGCCCCTCTAGGAGAGGGGAGGAGTCGTCCTCTTCGGACTCGTCAGGGGACGAGTCCGATTCCAGCTCTTCTGACCATAGTTCTTCTGACTCAGAAGAAAAACATAACCGCCTACAAGAGGCGAGAAGTTCCCATGCAGTGGAGAAGGGGGATAATTGGGCAGAGCCGTCCGCCTCTTACAGAGAGGAAAACACCCCCTACTACTGCAGGGTGCCCCGGGGCCGGATCGCAACCATGCGAGACAACGTGGCGAGCTTTATTGCTAACCACAAAATGAGCCCGGAATATTTACTGTTTGTGCCGGATCCAGAAGATACTGTCGTCTGGCCGGCTGGTACCAGCTATGGTGACGGCTGTTTTGGCTGCTATGTGGCGGCCATCAAAGCTGGTCTGCGCTTCCCATTACATCCGGCTGTTCAGCGGATTTTAGATGGGTATGATCTGGGGTTATGGCAGTTAGCCCCCAACTCTTGGGTAAACGTACTCGGCTATGTGGCCGGGTGCGAACTGAACGGGGTGGAGCCAAGTTTTGAGGCTTTCGCCCACATGAACTATCTCAGCCGGACCCCTAAGTCGGGAGGTACCGGCTGGTATCAACTAACAAGCCACAGGGGTT
Source organism: Chenopodium quinoa (assembly GCF_001683475.1). Taxonomy (NCBI): domain Eukaryota; kingdom Viridiplantae; phylum Streptophyta; class Magnoliopsida; order Caryophyllales; family Amaranthaceae; genus Chenopodium; species Chenopodium quinoa. Next base: position 1,670 of record NW_018743648.1, on the reverse strand, counting down.
ACCTCATGACGAGAGGTAAGGCAAACAAATGGAAGGATTGGCGGAACACCTTCCTTATTATCGAGAGTTCAGACACGGAGCTGAACAAACGTTTTAACAAGTGGAACAGGGATCCGCCTCTTCTTGCAGGCGGCCGCAGCATGCCGCCTGTTCCCCCAAAGGCTAAAAGAGAGATCCTAGACAAAGGACTCTTCAAAGTAGAGACTAGGGTGAACTCTACTTCAGGGGTACGAGAGCAAGTACCCCTACACTGCGTCCCGAGCTTCAAGTGGCTCTATGATGAGTACTTCTTGGCCGCCTGTGGCCTCGGCAGTCGGTGCTCTAGAGGTAGCCGGCCTGACGAATACTCTGTTTTCTCACGCCTTGTTTACTTGGGATTTTTACTAACTTTGCTGTTTATTTCTTTCAGCCGACGCCATGAGTAAAATAACAGCATCTAAGACTGCGGCGGCCATGCTGCGGGTTTCGCTAATGAAGCAGTCGTACGCCGACTCCCCCAGCAAGGAGGCACCTTGGTAAGCTTTGAAAACTCTTCCCTTTAAGTTGTATTATGCATATACTAACTCTTTTTGTTTTCAGTCTGGCACTCCAAGGGCTTCTTCCTCGCAACAGCCGGACCCCAAGGCCCGGAGAACGACTGTTGCAAGCTCTCCTGGGTCTTCCAGGAAAACAGTGGCGGCTGAGAAGCAGCCGGCCACTTCTTCAAAAACCCAGGCGGGGCCGCCTAGATGTATGGACACTTGCTTGTAAAAACTCACTCTTGCTTCCTTCTTGATTAGGTCTAACTTGTTTTTCCTTTTGCTTAATGCAGCCGGCCCCCAGGGACTTGACTTGGTTGAGGTAGCCAAGTCAATGGTTAAAGTAGTTCCTCCCTCTGACAGGGAGGCGGTCAAGGGTGCCGGCACCCTTGACCTCGATGGAATTTCGGGGATCCTAGCTGAGGTATACCCTTTTGAAGTTCCAGGACGCCTGTTAACCCTTATGATTGGAAAACTGACGCCTGTTTTTCTTTGTACTTAGGCCCTGCTCCGAGTCAACAGCCTTCGCAAGCCGATTGATCGGAAAAACAAAGAGGTAAAGGCCGCAAAGGCTTATGGCCGCCTCCAGCTGTGATAAAGCAATGTTTCAAATTGCCCAAAATGAAGTACTGACCATTTGATCTTCTTTATTATCAGGCGCAGGCGACCGCCGCTGTTCGGGCTCAGCTAGAGCGGCCCAAAGAAGGTTGACGAGCTGGAGGGGACCGTCACCAAACTTAAAGCCGAGCTGAAGCCCCTTCGTCAGAAAATGCACTCTTACGAAGCCATGGAGAAATCTTTGGCTAACGTAAAAAGAACGCCTGGTGAACCAGGAGAAGAGTCTTACCCAAGAGCTCTCGGACAAGGCCGAGCAAGAGAAACAAGAGCTCGTCCGGGAGATGGTGGAAGACTCCGCCCAAATCCAACGCATGACCTGGAACGACTGTTCCCCAGTGCCGACTTTGCCTCATGGGAAAGAACGTACCGCCAGTGTTCGGAAATATATAATCAACAGATCCTGGCGGCTGCTGAAGAAGAGGCGATGGACGTTGCGTTGAGGAGGAAGAGCCGGTTGTGGCGCTTGTGCCACTTGGGGGTAAGGCATCAAAAGATGATGCAGCTAAGGCCGAGTCCAGCAAGAAGAGTGCTGAC
>NW_018743647.1:0-63640 GCF_001683475.1 Chenopodium quinoa | reverse complement strand
TTTGTACCTGTATGTGGCGTTAGCCCGGCCACCATCAGCGCAGTATTGCTGAAGGAAGAAAGTAAAAGTCAGCAACCGATCTACTTCGTCAGTCATACACTAACGGATGCCGAGACTCGCTACCCTCTTCTTGAGAAAGTCGCTTTCGCGGGTAGTAGTAGCTGCTCGGAAGCTGAGGCCCTATTTTGATTGCCATCAGATAGTGGTCTTAACTGATCAGCCGTTGGAAAAAGTTCTCGGCAAGGTTGAAAAATCTGGTAGGCTAGCCAAGTGGGCTTTTGAGCTCACCGAATTCAGCATCAGCTACCGTCCGAGGGCTGCCATTAAGGCACAGGCTCTAGCGGATTTCTTGGCCGAATGCTCATACCAAGAAGCGCTAGACAGTGAAAAGAAAGTCTGGACCGTGTTTACGGATGGATCTTCCACCGAAAGCGGTTCGGGGGCAGGAGTAGTGATAACTTCTCCCGAAGGCAAATCCTTTGAGTATGCACTAAAGTTTTCTTTTAAGGCCTCGAACAATGAAGCCGAATATGAGGCAGCAATCGCCGACCTAGAATTGTGCATCTCCCTGGAAGCCGATCATGTCTGCCTAAAAAAGACTCTCAGCTAGTTGCATATCAGATCAGTGGCAGCTACGAGGCCAAAGAGCCCTCCATGATAGCTTATCTTGCCAAGATCAAATCAGTCATTGCAGAGCTGAAAAACTTTTGAGGTTCAGCTGATCCCAAGGGGTCAGAATACTCAAGTCGATGCACTCTCCAAACTTGCCAGTTCATCTCTTACCGAGCTGAACAGATCTGTATATGTAGAAGTGCGTCGAGAGAGAAGTGTCGACGAAGCACCTGAAGTGTGCTGCGCTGACCCAGAGCCTAGTTGGATGGACCCCATCCTAGCTTTCAAGCTTCGGGGAGAAACTCCCGAAGATAAAGCTTTGGCCTCCAAGATGAAGAGAACCAGCTCTAGGTTCATTGTCTTCAGGGGGGAACTTCTGAAAAAGTCCTTCTCAGCCCCATTGCTGAAATGCGTGGGACCAGCAGATGCAGATTATATCCTACGGGAGATTCACCTCGGCATCTGTGGGAACCACATTGGGGGAAGAACCTTAGCCACAAGGCATTGAGGGCTGGATATTACTGGCCCACCATGATCGCAGATGCTAAGGAGCTGGTTCGGAAATGCGAAAAATGTCAAAAATACGCTCCAGTTATCCATCAGCCAGCAAGGGATCTTCAGCCGATCCTTAATCTACTCCCGTTTGCCCAATGGGGACTGGATATACTGGGACCATTTCCAGAGGCTGTGTACCAGAAAAAATGGCTGATAGTTGGAGTTGACTACTTCAGTAAATGGATCGAGGCCGAAGCAGCCTCGAACATTACAGAGCAAACTGTCAGAAAATTTATCTGGCAGAATATCATCACTCGCTTTGGCATCCCGAGAGTATTTGTCTTCGATCATGGGAGGCAATTTGATAACTTACCGCTGAAGCGGTATACAGATCAGTTCGGCATCAAACTGGCATATTCAGCGGTATGCCACCCGCAAAGTAACGGACAAGCCGAAGCTGCAAATAAACAGATCTTAAATGCCCTCAAGAAGAGGGTGGAAGATCAAAAGTCCAAGTGGCTGGAGGAGCTCCCTGGAACCCTTTGGTCCCTTCGGACAACTGAAAAAGAGGCAACGGGCCATTCACCTTTTGAACTGGTGTATGGTGCCGAAGCCGTCCTTCCAGTGGAAATTGGCTCTGAGAGCCTTCGAGTGCACCACTTCTCGGCTGAGAATGATCGACTGATGAGGGAATCTCTCGATTTCCTCGACGAAGTAAGAGACTCAGCCCGAGATAGAATGGCCGCTTATAAGCAGAGAATCAGCAAATTTTATAACCGAAGGGTCCATGCAAGGCCTCTCAAAATTGGAGACCTTGTCCTTCGGAATGCTGCTGCAGTTCAGAAAGGCCGAATCCATGGGAAACTCTCAGCTGCATGGGAAGGACCTTATGAAATCTATGATGAACTTCAGCCAGGGACATACCGACTTCGGCAGTTGGATGGAACTGAGTTGAAAAAATCACTGGAACGCTGATGTACTGAAAAAATATCATGTGTAAACCCTTCGGGCAGAAACAATCTTTGTAAGTACATTTTGAATTAATGAAAGGCCTTGGAGCCGCCATTTAAATAAATGTTTACAACTTTTTATCCTTTCAAAGTTTACTTCGTTCTATCTACTCTTTAAGGGTTTTTTTTTATTCAGCCTCGTCTGAAACCTTCGCCTTCGGGTAACTGGGTTTCAGATTGCTGACAAAAACTCGTCTTTTTAAAGAACACTGGTCTTTCAGCTGAAGTCCAACTTCAGTAAGACTTGTTCTCCAAAGACATGAGTCCATGGACAATTCTGGGATATTGCCTTAACTGAGCCTTGTATCCCAGAGAGCCATTATCCGAAACATTGCCTTAAGTTGGCCCTGTGTTTCGGGTATCCATTTTTCAAAGATAGACAGAAAATCAAGGATAACAGCAACAGTTGAAAATTGTTTATTTAGCCTCGTCTGAAACCTTCGCCTTCGGGTAACTGGGTTTCAGATTGCTGACAAAACTCGTCTTTTTAGAGAACACTGGTCTTTCAGCTGAAGTCCAACTTCAGTAAGACTTGTTCTCCAAAGACGAGTCCATGGACAATTCTGGATATTGCCTTAACTGAGCCTTGTATCCCAGAAAGCTATTATCCGAAACATTGCCTTCAGTTGGCCCTGTGTTTCGGATATCCATTTTTTAAAGAACTCTAGTGTTTCAGCTGAAGTCAAGCTTCAGTAAGATTTGTTCTCCAAAGGCGTTATCCGAAGCATTGCCTTCAGTTAGCCCTATGTTTCGAATACCCATTTTGAAGAAATAAAGAAATTGTTTATTCAGCTGAAGCCATACTTCAATTTCTGGGGGGGCAAGAAGCACTATCAGTGCAAGTTTATGTTCAGCAGAATTGAAGAATCAGTAAAGCATTCAAAAACAAAGCAGCTGAAGAAAAGAGCATCAAATTAATAATTTATGCTCAGAAATTGAGCAACAAGTTCAATTAAACTGTATCGGCAGCCGCCCACAAGCGGAAAAATAACAGCTGCCGAAATACGTACATAAGCAAAAAAATAAACTGTTGTACGACAAGGCAAGCTGAAGCAAAAAACAAGGCAAAAAAATTCAGAAAGCGGCAAGTCTAAAGTTAAGCGCATGATGAACCGCAAGATTCTGAAGACGACTGCCCGAGTTCCTATGCTTCAGCCCGAGGATCAGACTGATCAGCATTGTTGAGCCCCATGGTGGCCTCAGCCCAGCAGCAGAAGAAGCAGGCTTTGCACTCTGCCGAGCCTCCCTTTCCCTCTGTTCAGCCTCCAACTCCATTCTCTCAGCTTCTTCTTCGGCTTCCTCAGCCTTAAGAATTTCAGCTTCGACTGGAGTTGCATACTTCATATGAGGGTCTTCGGGATTCTGGACCCATTCAGCACATTTGGACCAGTCCAGCTTCGGCTCAGCATGAAGGCAGACTCTTCGGCATACTCTGAACCCGTTTCTGAAACCCATTTCATATTCTTCCTGGGTATAGACACGGACTTTGAGTAGAGCCTCGACATCAGCCAGCTTCTTCTGGGTCTCCTCCAAGTCTTCCTTGGATTTCTTCAGCTCATCGGCGAGCTTGGAGGAGGAACCTTTCAGCTCATTCAGCTCCTGCTGAACTTGGGAAGCCTTTGTCTGAGCCTGGGCCATTTCCACTTTTTTGGCCATCAGTTGATCCTCAGCCTCATGGAGTTTAGCTCTTTGAACTCCAGCAGCAGCCTCTGAGAGTTGGACATCCCTTGCTTGGAGCAACTCTTCAGCAGCCATTCTGCTGGCTTCAAGAGCTTCTAGCCGTTGCTGCACTTCAGCTTGTGCAGCAACTCCTTCCTGAATACGGCTCTCAACGACAGCCTTGAATTTGGAGACGTCCACTCCCATGTGCTCCTAGAGGAATTTTTCCCCTTCCATCAGTGGGGAAAAACTTCCTTCTCCATAGCGTCACAGAAGGTTTTGAGGGCTTCAGCAGCTTTTTTCTCGTACTCCTCACCCTTCTGCTGCTTCTCTTCAGCTGCTGCTTGCTTCAGCTTAGCAAGCTTTAATTCCTCTTCGGCTACCTTCTTGTCGTGCTCGGCAGCGTCTACCCTATCTTGTAGGGTATCTATCAGCTCTACAGTAAGAGTCTGATTGTGCACGAACTGAAAACAGGAGCACAAGTTAAAAAAAAATAAAAATAAAAATAGAGCTGAATTTTAGAGGAAATAAATGCAAGGAAAATCACCTGCATCATCAGCAGTTGGTTAGACCTGGCTGGGTCAGGAACTGATCTGCTGGATTCGCCCATCCCAGCAGTGGCCTTCAGCGACCAGATTCTTGCCCTATCTACTTCGGACATGCCAGCAAAATCGCCGAAGTAGGCTGCAGCACCTTCTCGGTTCTGACCCCATATGAGGTCCCAGATGTGATCTGGGATTGGAATTCGGGGGGCCGAGAAACGCATCTCTCCAGATTGCAGAGTCTGGAAGGAAGGAAAGGATGATGACGGAGCTTCTTTAGCTTTGGATGGCTCAGCATCATCCTTCTCAGAAGCGTCAATTACTATGACCTCTTCTTCTTCAGAGGTGAGGACGAAAGCCTCAACCTCTCTTGCAATGTCTTCCGTGAAACCCTCAGCACTGGGCATCACGGCATCCTTATTTTTGTGCTCAGCAGCACTCTCCTGAACTTCTTCTTGGACCCCTCCCTTAGATTCGGGAGTTTTCTGATCCACCTCCATATCAGGAGGTGGCAGAGGGGTCTTTTGAGGTGATTAAGGTTGTGGCCGGGGAACCCTCGGCGATCCATTGCCTTCCTCGGGTTCCCTTATTTCAACGCCGATGGTCAACGGCCTCCGCTGAAAGTCATGAGGGCCGATGATGGCCATTCTTCGGCGCCTTTTCTGAAGGGGCTGCTCGTCCATGTCTGAGTCTGAAGACTCTTCTTGTATTTGGTCTTCGGGACGAACAAGGGCTTTCCCTTCTCTGTGTCTGTTACTCTCTTCAGACTGTAACAGACAGGGGGGAGGAAGAATGTGAGTACAAAAAAAAAAAAAAGAAAAAAAAAAAGAAGAAAGACAAAGTTAAGTCTGAAAGCTCACCGAGGTCTTCAGCAAAGCCTCGTCTTCTTCAGCTGCCCTAGCTGCAACTTCTTCTTCAGCAGCTCTGGAGGACCCTTCTCCTCCTTCGCAAGCTTCGAGAACCCGTGCAACCTCTTCGGCTGTACGGGCAGCTTCAGCTTCTTCGTCCAGCAGCTGAAACCAGGGGTCTCTCTTCTTCCACCAAGGCTTCTGCCTCTGATACAGAGCAACAGCCTCAATTTGGAAGTGGGAAGAGTCTAGATGAACTTCCCTATGCCTCGGTTCAGTGATAGACGAGGCCCGATCAGTTACAACTCGTTCTCGGTTGACACCAAGACGAGCGTAGTTAATGCCAACGTTGGTCTCGTCCCGCTCTGAAAAAGAAAAGGGGAAAGGTCAGTTCAGATAGGTTGGCACAGCATAAAAAAGCGAAGTGAGAGAAGAAAAAGAGATAATTAAAAAGCCTCGGCCCCAGCCGAAGAAGCTTACCATCCTTAAACTTTCGGCTGAGGCCAACAGCTGCTAGCATGTTCTCTTGGAAAACATAATGCGTATCGGGGAGCCAAGTCTCCGGGATATGCTGCATTCGGCCGCTGCCCCCCCGGTTCGGCAGCTTGCCGAAGATATTTTGTTGATCAAAGTTCGGATCCGGCCCGTTATCTGCGGGGGGACCTAGACTTCCCATGTCGGGATCAGGCTCAGCAAGGTACCGGGGAGCGCTGAAGACGCAAGGGTGGCCCGGATCCGTGGGTGCCCTAACCCAAATCTATTGACCTCTCCAGTCCTTGTCTGAAGAGTCGTTCGGCCACATGGTTAGGTACTGGGGCCGAGACTCAATTCGATACCACCCAGAACCATGGCTTCCGTGCCCACTTTGAATATTTGGCACTAGCCGATGAAGCTTTTTGAAGCAGTGCAGGTTCGGCACATACTTGAAGAACTTGCAGACCCATAAGTATGTCATCACCCTTCGGATGCTGGTGGGAGTTAGTTGACATAAGGAGATATTGTAATGGATCAGCAAGTCTCGGACGAATACGTCCAAAGGGAACCTCAGCCCATACTGAAGCTGTCTTGTGTACACCCCCACATACCCCGGGGGTGGACGATGGATTCTATCGGATGCCGCGGGCATTCGGCACCAATATCCATCAGCTTCAAAAATACCGTAATGCAACTCAATTTGCTCGGCAAACCGATATTGTTCGGCATTCTCCACCCACCATGAGTAGGGGCGGTTCTTTATCATGGCCGAAGCTACTTCGGCATTCTCCCACTCTGAAAACCCGGGGAGGATATCCCAAAGGACAGCGGGAACTTCATCGTCCCGTCTAGAAGCGCTCGGCCCCTCCGTTCTCTGAGGAGGAGCCGAGGAAATTGGAGTCGCCCTAATCCCTTCAGCAGGGTCAGACTCTGGCTTTTGTCCATTCCAGGTCCCAATCCTGTTCCTAGGATCGGGAATTGGCCTTGCTCTTCTTGGAGCACGGGCTCTACCTCTAACTCCTCTTGCCATTGATTATTTCGAAGAAAAAAGTCGAAAAAAAAGGGAAGGAGTTCGAATTCGAAGAAAAATAAACTGAAATCAAAGGAATTTACCTTAATCTGAAGCGAAAGTTGCCGATTTACGAGTTCGTAGTGGCAAGTCTCAGTTTCTAAGCTTAATGCTCGGGGAATTTGCGAAGTTTTGATGCGGGTTCTTGGGTTCTCTCGAGAATTATGGGTTTGTGTTGGTGAATAAGTGAGGAGAAATGACGCGCCTCTGATTATATCTCCAGAAATGGGAATACGGAGAGTCCGCGTTTCAATTTCTCTTAAATACCCCACTAAGTAACCGTTAAACACACGACCTTGCGATTAAACTGCCCATTATCCGTCCAACTTCCACAATCATCCGCCTTAACCGTTGTTATCTCATTAATTACGGTTTAAATTCAAATTTTTGGATTAATTAAATCATTTACTTCCCTCCTTTTCTGAATTAAATCAAACCCGACCCGTCATCCTTCCAAATCGGGTCTGGGGGGCAAGTTGTTTGGGTCCAATTTAGTCCAATTGGGCCTAGGCATTAAATGATCCAATTAAAAGCCCAAGGTCAAGGTTCAACTCTCCAATTGTGCTAAAGTCAAAGGTCAGCCCTCAAAGCAAGCCAATTGGGCTAAGGCCCAACTTCTCCATGTATGAAGAGGTATAAAAGCCATCAATATTCATATATACAGATTGATTCATATGGTCACATTCATTCACATATTCTCATAACTCAAGAAAAGCCTCAAGCAACAAATTCTCTTGCATAGTGTTCTCTTTCTACACATTGTACTGACTTTAGCATCGGAGGGGCCTTCCTCGGCAACACCCCCGAGGCTAGTTTACGCGTGTTTACTGTGCAGGAAACCTTCGGCCCAACATAACTTGGACCGAATCTAGTCTTCTCCGTTTCAGCGGACCTTCGGCAAGGTCCCATTGTTTTCACCCGAAACAGTTAGTATGCGAAAGAAAAGAGTTGGTTCTGGTTCTAATGAGGAGGAGCAGAAAGGTTGTTGGCATCCAAATAGTTGATGAAAACTATAATCTGAAATCTGAACCATATCAACTGATACCATAAAGTCAATTTCACAACTTTTCTAACCCAAATCCTTCAAAAGTTTCAATTGTGTTCTCTCTTTCTTGTTTATTCTCTGCTGCAAACGTGAAAAGTCAATCTCACAACTGTAACTGGAGAGGGAAAGTAAAACACAGACGAAATTGAACATATATATAGTAAGCCTTTTAGTTTGGTTTAGGCCTTAACCATAAACTCCAACTCTAGAACCGAGTCCAACCAGAGATAGGATTAAAATCAATACAATACTCGTCATAATAAAAAAGTATAAAAGTATGATTTATAAACGAACATCAACATCAATAATTATACAAACTTGCTCCGTTGTTTTATTAAAAGATGCAATTTAAGAGACATAAACAATAACTTAGTATGCGAAAGAAAAGAGTTGGTTCTGGTTCTAATGACGAGGAGCAGAAAGGCTGTTGGCATCCAAATAGTTGAGTTTATCCTCCTCCTTGCGCAGGAATTCAAGCCAATGCACGGCGGCGGTAAAACCAGTTCCGAAACAGAGGGCGGAGAGCGAAGCACGTCGAATCCCATGTTTAGCCGCGACAGCAGCACCCCCGGTGGCGAAACTGAAGAACATGGTGTAAAGATCATTCTCCTGACGAATTGAGACGTCTGCAATTTGGTAGGCGACTGCTGCAGCGGCAGCCACAGCGCCAATCCCACCGACCTGGGGTCCCCTGTGGCACGCCAACTTGAAGGCCCTCCTCAAGTTGAAGTTACGCCGCCCCGAATATATTACCCTTCCGAAGTGGTACGCGAAACCGCCCACCGTGCCCAAACTGAATGCCGATCCAACCTCATCCGCCATCAGATCAACAAACGACTCCACCGGTTCTTTCATTCCTTTATACGCCGCCATTATTAGTAATTCCGACCAACAACCGCTCCCAATCAAACCCAAATTCACCGCAACAAGTACTATTTATTAGGGTGGAATTCACGACTTCTTCCTCAAGTAAATAGGTTGATGCACTTAGGGAGGCCCCTTCATCTTTATAATAATAATAATATTAATTTATTCCAAAATATATTTTTACCCTTGTTTATTTGGATACCTTTTTTTTTTTTTTTTTGGATAAAATTGTTTATCTAGATACTTAATTAATATGTAACCAAATAAGTAATTTAAAATTTATGATAATTTTTCTATTGTTCACTATCTAAATCTATAGATATATCTAATTTGTCTCTCATTGTATCCAATTTGTGAAAATAATAATAATAATAATAATAATAATAATAATAATAATAATAATAATAATTCAGGCAGTATTTAAGTGGTTCGCGGCATCTGTTTTCAGGACTTTTTTATGGTCTGATTTTGGGTTGATCAGGTGCAGTTTTTAGGCGGTTTCATAGGGTTGTTTTGCTGCAGTACCTCTAGCAGTTTCCGGGCAGTTTCTGTAGGCTGTTTTCAGGTGGTTTCGGAGTAGTTTCCGGGCTGTTTCAGTTGCGTTCTTGTGTGTTCTTCTTGGCTGCAGTTGCTAGGCGGTTTCTAGTGCTTCTTGGGTGCAGTTTTTGGTTAGTTTTTGGTGCAGTTTGCGTTGTGTTGTATTACGGTTCTCTTGTGGCAAGTTGTGGTGGATGTTATGCCTCCTAGTGTTCTCTTTCATTGCCCGTTCGTGGGTCTTAATGGGTGTCAAGATGGCAGGGGTAATGGGCTCACTAAAACTTCTTTGATCACTCATCTCCGTGACCGTCATTGTTGTGCGGATGCGCGGGATATGACCCGATGCTCTCTTGCTTCTAATCTGGCTATTTTCTTAGAGGCAGAGTCAACTTTTCGGTGTATGGGCATTTGGCTTTGTGGGGAGTGTTTCAAGACTCATACTTTTCGTACGAAGTGTCGACATGGTCGTGGTTCGGATGATATTGTGGACCCACCTGATTTGGGGGATGGTGTTGTTCGGTTTGTTCTTTATGGTTTTCCTAAACCTCAGGGTCTTTCTTCGGAGGTATCTGATCTTGTTTCTAGTGCGCCTCGTCAGCCTCTTTTGGCGTTCGATGTTGCTCTCCTGGATAGTTTGCTATCTAAGCGGTTCCGTTCGGTGAAATCTATTCCTCCAAAGTGTCGCTTGGGTTTTTCTCGGGTTCTCAAAGGAGCGCTTGATAAGGTGATTTGCAAGCATGATGACGTCTCTTGTTGGGTTCAACTACTTGTGTTGCCTCTTTGTGTTCTTAAAACTTTTACCCCGAGGAGTAGTCGTGAGTGTTCTTCGGGTGTCCGGCGGCGGCAGCAGGAAGAGAGTATCACCGCTGCTATTCGTTCTTGGTGTGAGCCTGGTGGTTCTGTGCATCTTGTGCGAGATACGTTGGCAGATGTGTCTCCTCCTTTGTTGGAAGCTGATGATGAGCATGATTTGTCTGAGCGAAATATTAAGCAATGTAAGAGAAAGATTTGTGACGGACATTACACTGCTGCGGTTCGGGTTCTTTCGTCTTCTGGTCTTGCCCCTTAAAATGATGCTACTCTTGCTGATTTACAAGCTAAGCACCCTTCCTTTCCGGCTCCTATCTTACCGGATATCCCCGTTGATCAGCCCCTTATTGCTACATCTGCTGTTGTTTTGGATCAAATTAGGGGTTTTCCGCGTGGTACGTCATGCGGTAGAGACGGCTTGCGTGCTCAGCACCTTCTGGATTGCTTGAGTGGTGCTGCGGTTGCTATTTCAGATGAGTTGGTGGGCTCTATTACGCAGGTGGTTAATCTCTTTCTCGCAGGAAATTGTCCTGCTGAGTTGGGGGAGTATATTGCTAGTGCTCCTCTCACGCCACTTGTTAAGCCTGGTGGTGGTATTCGTCCTATTGCTGTGGGTACTGTTTGGCGGCGTCTGGTTTCAAAGGTTGGGGCTGCTTTAGTTGGTCCGCGTATGGGGAACTATTTAGGAGGTCTTCAGTTTGGTGTTGGGGTGCCGGCGGGTGGCGAGGCTATTCTTCATGCTGTTAATCGTTTGGTTGAGGCTCGAGGTGGTGATGTTGGCCTCTTTATGTTGCTGGTGGATTTCCGGAATGCCTTTAATTTGGTTGAACGTACGGATTTACTGCGTGAGGTTCGTCTCCGTTGTCCAGCTCTTTCGCGTTGGGTTGAATTCTGTTACTCTACTCCAGCCAGGCTCTATTATGGGGAGCATACCTTAAGGTCATGTCAGGGTGTGCAGCAGGGTGATCCACTTTTCCCTTTGCTTTTTGCTTTGGTGCTCCATCCGTTGGTTTGTCAAATTAGGGATTCTTTTGACTTATGTTTGCAGGCTTGGTATTTGGATGATGGCACTATTATTGGTGACACCTTGGTGGTAGGGAAGGTTATGGAGTTGATTTTGGTGGAGGGACCTCGTCTTGGACTCCATGTTAACGTTGAGAAAACGGAAGTTTTCTGGCCCACGGAGGACCCTCGTAGCCGTCTGGCCGGTGTCTTTCCTCCAGATATTGCTCGTCCTGCTCATGGTGTTAAGTTGCTTGGGGGTCCTGTCAGTGCGGATGCCTCTTTCTGTGGTGAGCTTGTTTCGCAGAGGGTGTCGAAGACCATTGTGCTCATGGATGTTGTTGCTAAGCATGAGGATCCCCAATGTGAGTTATTACTTCTTCGTACGTGTACTGGAGTTTCAAAACTCTACTTTTCTATGCGCACTTGTCCTCCTCGTCTTTTTGAAGCGGCCCAGATTTCTTTTGATGTGGCCCTTCGAGGTTCTGTGGAGTGCATTGTAACTCTTCGGGGCCAGGTTTTGGTGATTGGCAATGGCGCCTTGCCACCTTACCTTTTTCTTATGGAGGACTGGGTGTCTATTCAGCGGGTGATGTTCGACACTATGCTTTCCTTGCGTCGCGTTTGTAGTCTTCTGGTCTACAGGCTTCGCTTCTTCGCAATTCTAGTATTGTTGGTCCAGGTCCGGCCTTCGACGACGCTCTTAGTCTTTTTAATAGGACTGTGGAGACTGACCTTTTGCGTTACCCTGGTGAGATCGCTGCCCCCAAACTCATGAAGAAATTGGCAGATATATATTTCACAAAGGTCACTGCATCTGCAGAATCCACTTTCTCCTTGTCTCCGCGTCAGGTTGCCTTATGGAAGTCCCAGCAGGGGGATTACTCTTCTGCCTGGTTGCGAGCGGTCCCGATATCAGGTCTGGGTCAGACTATGAATGGTAAGACTTACCGTTGTGTTCTGTGCTACCGGTTGGGTGTTCCCTTGTTCTCCGTATCGGCACCTTGTTCTACTTGCTCAAGAGTTTTTGATGGGGATATTTATGGGGATCATGCAGTGTCTTGTGCTGGGATGGTGGGTATTAAACATCGGCATAACGTTGTTCGTGATACCCTTGTTGATATTTGTTTTCGCTCTAGGATTTCTGCAAGGAAGGAGGTCAACGTTGGGTTAACTGGAGGGAACGACGGGGCTCTTCGGCCAGCAGATGTGTTTCTTAACTCCTGGAATAGAGGCCTAGATGTATGTGTTGACTTGACGGGGTCTTCTCCATTGACTCAATCTGGGTTGTCTGACTTCGTTCCTGGTCGTGTTATGTCGGCTGCGGCTCAGCGGAAGCGAGACGAGTATGGGGCGCGTTGCAGGGCTATTGGCTATGGTTTTCTTCCTTTCTCCTTTTCTTCATTGGGGGAATTAGAGAAGGATGTCGTTGCGTTGCTGAAGCGGGTTCAGGCGTTCGCTAGGACTCAGGATATTGGAGCTCGTGCGGCTGCTCACATCTTTAACAGGATTGGGTTCGCTATAGCTAGAGGGGTGGGGGCCCAGATTGTATCTCGGCTCCCCACTAATTTCTTGTAAATCTTTTGACTTTGTAGGTTTTTGTTTATTAATAATAATAATAATAATAATAATAATAATAATAATAATATTAATATATTCCTAAATATATTTTTACCCTTGTTTATCTAAATACCTTTTATGATCATTTTTCTATTGTTCACTATCTATATCTAATTTGTCTCTCATTGTATCCAATTTGTGAAAATATTATTATCTTTTCTATGGTAAAATGATTCAATTTAAACAGATATTGCTGCGCAAATAAACAAATTTGATCCCTTGATTGCCTTGAGCCTATTAAACGAAACGGTAGAGACTCAAATAAGCTTATCATGGAAATCAATGACATAGAGTATGTATTTTTCATTCGATCAATTTTTTAATATTGCAATTTTGAATCTATAATTATTAGCATCTTATAAATATAAATGTTTTTTTAAAAAAAATTGAAAAAACAAAAAGTATAAAAGGAGAAAACAATCAAGTGCACTCTATGGGATAGATATGGCGAAGAAAATTCAAGGTTTCTGGAGGCAAATCATTCTGGACATGTCATTATTATTATCAGACTATATTATGCAACTAGGTTAGGTCCCGTTCTACGGTACGTTATTTTAATTACTTTTGACAAATTAATTATTTATAGCATAAAATATAAAAATTGTTTAATATCTTCAACAAAATTGAAGTAACATGAAATATTTTGATCAAGATCACATTCTTACAAACTATTCCACCAAAAATACATCTTGAAAAAGAATACATATTTTCTCATTATTCCGTAATCAATTGAGTATCAACATAAAAATGGTAAATATTATTGCTTGTTTATATAGTTGACAAAAACAAACTTTTGTTAAAAAATGACTTGCTTAAATAAAAATTTAGTAATTAATTATTAAAAAAAAATATACTAAAATACACCAGAAATTGACACGTGTCATTAATCGTGTATCTTTTAGTATATAGTTATTGATGATTTGCAAAGATAAATTAAAGAATGGAGAGCTAAGTTTGTTTTCCATATATACTTTTCACGATAATATTATGCATATAAATTATTTACTAATTATAAATTACACTTCAATGTAATCAGGTTAATCAACACTGCCTAACTCATTGTTTTCCACAAAAATATTTTACAGCGAAGATATGGATAAAAACAATTTCTTCAAAAGTAGGTTGATTCATATTATAACTCATATAATAGTTTTGAATTTAAATATACATGAAGGATAACATACTAAGTGTACATAAAATATTGCAGGATTGACAATGAGTTTGGCAATAGTTATATCCCGCAAAGTGCTCCAAGGAGGAATTTCTTCCGAAGTACGACTCAAAATCATTAGATGAAATACGTGAGACCGACAAGGAAACTGTTTGCATTACATTGGCCACAATTGTTTGTGTTCAATTGTGTTGTTGCACGGCTTGAGCTTTTATAGAACAGGGGTTGTGAGGCGTCAGTTTGATGCTACCGAGACTTCTTGGTTCTCCCTTTACTCCAGGGCTAGTCTAAAATTCCATATTAGTCAAGTTGCAAACTTGCAAGAGTATGGTTTCCATTGTTTTAGCATAACTAGCTTTTTTGCCAGTGTTATTCACATGTTATTCAAAGTATATAATAATTTATACTTTCCCTGTTTCAAAATGATCTTCTCACTTTCTATTTTGTTTGTTTCAAAATTATATTCCCACTTTCTATTTTAATTCTTCACTTATTTTCATTATTTTCTCATATTACCCTCATTTATTTTAGGAAAAATTGTCAAAAATAATACAACCTTTTAGCGTGCCGCCAAAAACAAGCTAACCTTGATTATTTCTAAATAATACAACTTTTTGATGGTGTTCGCTTTAAACAAGTTATTTTACTTACAACCTGAATAACCGGTTAAATTTTGTTTTGCTACTCTTAATAACAACTTTAATTATAATTTATTAACAATTAGTATATTCTAAAAAATTTCTTACAAAAAAAAAAAAAAAAAAAAAAAAAAAAAAAACTCATCCAGCCACTTCACCACCGGGGCCAGCCTTCTCCCAGCCCCCTACACCGGCCACACTTGGATTCTTTCTCCCCTGACGCTGTCGACACCGACCCCCTTCCCCTGTGTGCACCCCTTCCCTCTTCCCTAACGCTGGCCTGAACCACCGAAACCCCTTCCCCAAAACCCTCCCTCCCCCGCAAAACCACCAAAAACCCATCCTTCACCCTCAAAAACCCCTAACCGAAACCCTAGCGGTGGCTGGGGAGGTCCGATTAGGGCTTTTCGAGGGTAAGGGATGGGTTTTAGGTGGTTTGGCGAGGGAGGGAGGATTTCGGGAAGGGGGGGTTTTAGTTTGTCAGGATGAGAGAAAGGAGCGGCGCACAAGGGGGATGGGGTAGGCGCCGGCGCCGGGGGAGGGAGATCTAGGCGCGGCCGGCGTCGAGGAGCTGGGAAGGAGTCTGGCGCCGGTGGTGGTTGCTTGTCGCTGGTGGAGCTTTTTAAAAAATAATAATAATTATCATTTATAAATTATAAAAAAAAAAAAACAAACAAATTAAATTTCTAAAGAATTAGATAATGACACATGTCCTATATAACTTGTTAAATAGGTCACCAACCGGTTATAACTTGTTATTAGCGAATAACCCTCAAAGGTTGTATTATTAAGAAATTATCAAAAGGCGGACTTATTTTCGGCGAACCGCTAAAAGGTTGAATTATTTTTAACAATTTTTCCTTTATTTTATGGTCCGAATAAAAATATGGTCCAAATGTACTTTACTTCAATATTATTTCCTTGCCTTATTTTACACAAAAGATTCCAAATGAGAAGATCATTTGAAACGGAAGGAGTGTTGAATTGGAGATAAAATTATATTTTTATTAATAAAAAAAAAATTAAAAAAAAAAAAAAAAACTCTAGAAGATTAAAGGATGAAGAGACATAGCATTAGTGAATTGAAATAATGATGAATTAGTGTAATTTACCAGGATGTACGGTACACCCAGACTTATAACTCTCATTTACTTCTAATTTTGCTTGCAATGCTTGACATTTCACCTGGCATGCACGTGATTGTTTTAATTTCTCCTTTCTTCAAGGTGTTTCATACCTACAAAGTTTTTCCATTCTTCTTTCTCTCTCTTTGATTTGTTCTTCTTTCTCTATTTTAATTTGCAGAATTCTTCATATTCGTCATCTACCTTTTCATATTATTTTTTTTTGCTTCAAATTGCGTTTAGATACAACAATGGTGAAATCTGATTTAGGTAACTTTTCTCTCTTTTTTTTCGACTTTTGTTTGTATTTTTGTTTGCATAATTCTTAAATTTGTACTACGGTTTAGTTGAAATCTAGGTTTTATATGTTATATGGAGTATAAGAAATCCTTTCATGTAATTTTGTTCAATTTTACATCGTATGAAATTGTTGTGTTTAGTTATGATCATTAATTTTGCAGCCATTAATTGTTCTTCTTTCATGTGTCAATAATTATTCTTATTTTGTGAATTTCTGTTTATGTTTGCTCATTTTATGTTTATTTGTTTATTTTATGTTTGTTTTTCTAATTTTATGCATGGTTATTCATTTTATTTATGTTTGTTTGCTCCTTTATATTTTTGTTTGCTGATTGATTTTTAATAAACATATTCCGATTGTAATGCAATTGAGCAAACGGAGGTAGTTAATGAACATAATCTGATGATTGATCATATTTAATGTAATAATGTATCATATTAATAACATTTTAATTGATCAATTGAATTTCAGCATATCATTTTAATTGCACTTTTGCTAATGATTAAATCATTTTAATTGCTAATTTTAACTACTCATTTTAACCGTTCATTTTTCTAAGTATTCGATACTAAGCTTCTGATTTTTTAGATATTGAATTTCATTTGACATAAATCATGTTGAAAAAAATGAGCAAATTGATACATTTATATGAGCAAACCTAAATGAACAAATTTTTTATAAGATTGATATGTTTGATGGTTAAAGGCAGTGGTATTGATTTTCATTTTCATTTTGCTGCTAATTATACATTTTTTTTATCATTATTAACATATCGCATAAAGTAGTGTTGTATCGAATAGTTGTTCTCATTTTGCTAATGATCAGATCAAATCATGTTGTGCAAGATAGCACAGTAGATGTATTGTTATTGCAGCAGAAGATTAAATGAACTATAATTCTTTGTTCATTTATCAAATGAG
Source organism: Chenopodium quinoa (assembly GCF_001683475.1). Classification (NCBI taxonomy): domain Eukaryota; kingdom Viridiplantae; phylum Streptophyta; class Magnoliopsida; order Caryophyllales; family Amaranthaceae; genus Chenopodium; species Chenopodium quinoa. The sequence goes on along the minus strand of NW_018743647.1, from coordinate 46,896 downwards.
CAGCAATTTTTTGTTCATTTATCAAATGAGCAATATTCTGTATTCATTATCAAATGAGCAACAATTCTCAACTACCAGCAATTGTAAATGTTACTCTAAATTCATATTATAGCTTCTTGTCTTTTAAAATGCTACAAGGATATCTGTGTATGATCTGATCCGTGGGTATTGAAGGACGATTAAGTACTTAAGTGGTGCAGTTTATGCCGAGTAAAGAGAGTGGTGGGGAATGCACATTTATGAGCTATTGGATGATTCGGGTTGTGAATGGATCCTAATTGTGATCAAAAGTTTATTCCCTGATGAAATTTGTTCAATAATATGTGCTACACATATTTCACATAGATGATGATGGAAGCGTTGTCACGTTGGGAGCTGTGAGTAATTTTTTGTTGATATTTTGCAGATCAAGTACCTCAACATCTAGAAACAGAGGCATGGACTCCAACTTTGGGCAACTCCATAACTTCAGTTTCTTGAGATAGTCAAATGATAGTGATGACCCAAGTGTTTCTTCCTTGTACCATCTCTCCAAGCAATAATAATCGTGCAATGTAAGTTCTTCAAGGGCTAGGAAGAATTGAGATTTTGGTGTTGATGATAGGTTTTCAGAGTTTTCAAAAAATTGCACATTATCCATAAATCGAAGAGTGAGGTGCCTAAGGTGTGGGAGCCAACCGAAAGGAGGGAGTGTTTGGCACTATCCAATGTCATCAATGCTGACATTGACGAGTTTTGGGAGTGATGGGGCAAAAGTTTTGGGAGCATTTTCAGATTAAAAGGCGCCTAGAGGCCATCTAACATCGTCTAGTACTTAAGTGAATCACTTTTGCTTGTATCTCTTGCAGGTCCCCATTTGGTTGCTAGCTTTTTAAGCCTGGTTTTGCTGCTTAAGTTTGATATTGCAACTTCATTTACAGCAGCACGCAGTCCAATTTTCTAGTAAACTCAATCATTAGTATTCCCTGTAAGCGATTGAGGTTGCCAAGTGACCGAAACCCACTGGTAGACTGAAATTTTAGATTGTAAATGTTCCTCTAAGTTCAAATTTCAGATTCTTGCCTTCTTGAGTACTTTATTAATCATGCTAACTTGCTAAGTGCAGTGAGTGACTGTAGAATTATAAATGTTTTGAAACTAGTAGCCTATGTAGGATTTGAACCTACATCCTCTATATAATATAAGAACACAATGTTCGACCAATTGAGCTAATAGGCTTACAGTTTGAAGAGATTATAGTAATCATTTGAAGTTGTCTCAACAAGACTAGAAAAATATAGTAATAAAATATATTAACCATATTAAAAGACAAGTGAAGAAAGAAAAGGTACTTAGAAATCTAGTGGACTAGATGGATCCATCATTTGCATCACAAAATTGAATTTTGCACACTTGATGCAATCAATTAATTAATAAATTTAACAGTATGTATCGTACCTCCTTTAGACAATTTTGTGAGGTTAGTAACAACAACACGTACTCATAATATTAAGATTCACAAACTAAGCACAATTTTTTCTCTTCATTCATAGTATAATCTATGAAACACCATAGCCTTTTATTGAAGATTTACAAGATAAGAAGCTAATTTCCTATTAAGTTGCATGTCATTTGAGTAAGCTACTATCACGAAATGATGACTTAAACCAACAACATATTCTTCAATTGAGCCAAGCAACATCTCACTGGATTTGAATTTCCATTCCTACCATAAGAGAGAAACCAAAAAAACACATAAAAATGAATAATCAACAATCAGATTATGTTCATTAATTACCTTAGTTTGCTTTTTGCTAATCAAAATCAATTTTAATGAGTAATCAATATCAATTTTGATGAATAATCAAGATCAACTTAATCATAATACGTACGAATTTGCTCAAATTATATTTATTAAGTTGCTCAAAATTAATAACAAATAAACCTAGAGATCGATACCTTGTTGTTGCTCATGAGAATGATCAATGATTGTCTGTATTGGAGTTAAAGTCAATTCCGCCATTGATGCTAGAACACAGTAGTTGAATTTGATTTGATTATCGCATAAAGGAAGAAGAAAAAGATCAAATATGGAGTAGCATGTGTCAGGCACATGCAATTATAATATGCGGATTTACCAAAATGCCCCTGGGTGTACCTAGAGGAAGGTACACTCGTGTGTACATAACAGGGGCTGGAAATAATGAAATAGACGTAGTTGCAAGTATTAAAGAAGAATCAACGCTATAAATATTTAAACATGATTCAACTAATTTAAATGGCATGTTTGCAAATTGATCATAAATCCCTATAATGGTAATGGAAGTAAGGTTTTTTTTTTTTTTTTTTTTTTTTTTTTTTTTTTTTTTTTTACCATGGAATCCCATCACCAAACATGTATTTTTCTACACAACCACACAATTTTCATTACCAATTTACCACACTAAAATTGCTCTCTAATGATAATAAATGGTAATAAACGTTAGTGATATAAATGAGGTAATGGAGATAGGTCAGATTTATATTACACTACAAGAAAATAGCCATTTTGCAACAGCTTAAATTTGCTGCAAAAAATAGTAAAAATTGTCGCTGAAATTAGTTACGATGGCCAAATGTCGTAACCATTTTGTCGCAACACCAGGTGTTGCAAAAAATTATATTTACGACAGTTTGGCTGTCGTAAGCAGCTTTTAAGACGGTGTTCTTAATTTCAACGAAAAATTCAAAAAAATGTCGTTGTAATTGTGTTACGACAGTTTATTAAACGTCGCAACTTGCGACAATCAGAAAATGTCGCCAGCTTTGGAGATTACGACAGTTATTAACCGTCACAGATTATGACAGTTAACAAACCATCACAAGCCACGACAGCTTAAAACTATAACACACATATATACTTTAAGTTTAAACTTGTACATAACCATACAAACTTTAAACATACTCATACTATATATATACAAAATAATTCACTTATTTACAAACAAAGCAAAGTAATTTTATTTTAAAACAAACAAAATAAATTTATGCACAACTCACCTTAGAAAGGAAGCAAATCAAAGCAAAAGCACACCAATTTCCTTAAATCCTGCATATTTAGCATAGATAAATAACTAGTTGTGAACTATGAAAATAATTTTGATAAAAAATATAGCAAATATTAAGTAAAAAAAAATTAACCCAGCTTGTTTTACCTCCAACCGGCGAGAATGGATACAGTCAGCTGGCACTCCAGATTCACGCGGCCGCTCACCGATGTCAGGGAAGGCATGCGGCACACCGATGTTAGGGAGGGCAACACTCATGTGGCATTAGGTGAGCAAACATACGGTTAGGGTTTAAGGATAAAACGAAAAATTACAATTAATCAAATACAATTGACCATGAAAGAGGATTACCGACTAGAAGATTGTGGAGGATCAAATTCCCAACGATGGATCGAGGAAAACAGTGTCTTCCCTCACGCTCCTCACTCATCACGGCGCCAGCGACGCTCAGAAGGGGAGTGAATTGAAAAAGGGCGGAATGGGGTTGTTTTAATAAAACTTTATTTTTAATAAAATTCGAAAAACCCACGACGGTCTTTGCACATTTCTTAGCTGTCGCAAGCTTTTGATTTTTCTTAAAAAAAATTAAATATAATTTACGACATTTAAAGTATGTCGTAAACCAAATTAAATATAATTTATGACATACCGGTTTAATTTGTTAAAAAAAAATCCAGCATTTTCAATGACAAAAATATCGTCGTAAAAAATACAAAAATCGTCGTAAATTGCAACAACTTTATAAATTGTCGTTAACAAAAATATTTCGACGGGTTTATATGACCATCGTAGCTAATTAGTCGCTATTTAGGAGGATTCTAGTAGCGTTACCAACTTACCATTCCATGACATAAATTTTCCTTCACTACTTGAATGCTTAATGTTTGTCGAGACTTTTAAAAGGCAAATTTACAACAATGTTATTTTAAAGGAAAAATACACTTTAATAATTTCATCCAACTGTGGAAGATTTACTTCTAAGAATCTCAATTAAGGTTTATTATCTAATGATACCAACTATGGGGTCAGTTTACCTCCAACGGTCCCAACGACCGGTTACCCACTGAAAGAGTTTTCTTTTTTTTTTTAATGGCCATGTGTCAACACGAGAGTGGTCCAAAATTAAAAATTAAAAATATATAAAAAAAAATTAAAAAACAAATCAAACATTATTCCAGCCACCCTTTCCCACCCCCTAACCTCACCGGAACCCTAACTTTACCCTCTAACCTCGTCTGGAACCGGCCGACCAACCCCCCACAACCACCGAAATTGGTCGGCCAGCCTCTGCCATCCATCTCCGACCCCCGAAACTAACCACCCAGCCCACCCCGAACCTCCAAAACCACCGAAAATGGTAGTGAAGCTCCCACCAAGAACGACAAATGCTCAACACTGCCATTGAGTTCGATTTCGCGCAATTGAATCCACAAAATGCGCCCTAAAATCCGCAAAACAACGATGAAGAACGGAAACCACAACAATGGAGAGCGGAAGAGAAGAGAGAGAAAGTGGAGGAGAGAGAAAATGGTGGCTTTGGAGGTCTAGGCAGGTGGTAGAGGACGACCGACCATTTTCGGTGGTTAAGGGGTTGGTCAGCCGTTTTTCTACGAGGTTAGGGGTGGGGTTTGGGTTTCGACGAGGTTAGGGCAAGTGTGGTGGAGGAAGTGCAGCGTGATGGGTTGCTGCTTGGATTTGGTGGGAGAAGGGGATGGTGATGTTGGCTATGTTGCATGGATACTGACACGGACACGATACGGACACGGGAAAACGACAATCCTGAAATAGGGGACACGGGTACGGCGTATAACAAGGCATATAATATATCAAAAAAAGAGAATTTGACAACCTATTCAATAAAACCCTAAATAATTAGCCTCAAAACACACAATTTTGTTTAAACAAGTAAATAAACAAAGTTTAACTTCGCCGCAAAAGTTACATTTCCAATTATAATTTCCTCCACCACCCGATATTCTATCACCCTTAACAACAAACTTCCACAAAGGCTAGGGGTCTTTCATAGACTTAGATGAATTACTACTACCACTGACATTGCATGAAGCAGAGGAACTAGAAGACATTCTTGACAATTTCAGCAAGACAACAATACAATTTCAGTTCTTCATGCTCATATTAAAGTTAAATTAAACAAGTCCAACAAGTCCAGCAACTAGCCAACTATACAGTATACATTAAAGTATCAAAAATCAAATTTTCAGTTCTTCATTCCCAAATTACATTACAGTATATAAGATGTATACATGAAGGATCAATTATGTACACTTGTTCCTGATTCTAATCAAATTAAAGTTAAATTAATTTAATGTATACATGAAGGAGCAATTGAAGTTCAGAAAATTAATTGAATTAAAAAAAAAAAGTAGAGAACCATACCTGGTGGCTGACGACAGACGACGGGCGATAATGAGACTAGTGGGTGGTGGATGAGGAAGAACAACGTTGGTCACGAGCGACGGCGAAGTCAGCAGGCGAGCGGCGACGAACGAACGAAGAAAGTTGTGAGTTGTGAGTCACTAACTTGTGACTAGAGATGGTGAGAGAAGGCGAGCACAAGCAGCAGGTGACGAGTGGCAGACGATAGTGATAAGTGACCCACGACGGTGAAGCGACGGCTGACGGGGTGAGTGGTTGTGTGGTACTGGTTGTCGCTAGGTATTTCTTAGGAGTTAGGTTTCAATTTTTGTGAGAATGTGAGAGAGAATGAAGGAAGTTGGGCTTGAAAAGGATTTGTGCGTGTCCATTACTAAACGGACCATGTCCATTACTAAACGCATTAGAATTTAAAAAAAATGGACACGGTTTTCTGCGTGTCGAACACGTGTCACCGCGTGTCCATGTTCGACACGTGTGTCAACTCGGGCACGCCTGCCAAGTGGCGTGTTCGTGCAACCTAGGATGTTGGTTAGTTAGTGCAGTGTAGGTTAAGGGGGGCAGCAGTCAAGGTTTTTATTTTTATTTTGGACCAATCACATGTTGACACGTGTCATGGTAACTTGTTATAATAGGTCGTTGACTTAGTGATGACCAATTGGGACTATTGGAGGCAAAAACATAGCATAGTTGAGATTATTAGATAATAAACCTTATTTGGGATCATTAGAACTAAATCGTCCATAATTGAGATTATTAAAGTGTATTTTTTTATTTTAATTTGTATAAATCATTTGAGATGTTATGCCATTTTTCTTTGTTCAAAAGATCACTAGATACATTTTTGGACATCCTTGTCTTTATTTTAAGCCATCTAGACTCCTAGGTAGAAACCTTGTATAGTTGTATTTCAAAATGTGAAGGTTCTCGTGACAAAATACGGAGTAATAATCGAGTATTTTTAGTTTAGGTGATTTCTTTTTGTAGTATTTGGAAATTACAACACATTTTCTGGATTAAACTATAAAAATTTGTACCTATTATATATAAACACAAATTATATACACCACATATCCTCCTCTCCTTCACCCTTGGAATTTGTTTTACTATTATAATTTTTTTATGATAAAACTTTTACAAATAGACAATGAGACATCAGTTAATTTGGATTGCCTCATATTAGAGTTCATATTCTTTATATAATAGAGTATTTGAGTGATTTGTTGTCTTGTAATTTCAATTTTCTAGCAAATGCCAAATAAAATTTTGACCATTGAATGAATTTTAGAAATGTAAACATCTTAAACTTGTTTACAAACTATAATTACTTGTACAGATCTATAATAATACATATCATTAGTACTTCAATCATAAAATTGAGTGTTAAAATTTTTTTTTTCGTGTTTGCCCTAAATCTATGGTTATGTAGTGCTTATATTCCCTCACTTGCGTTTCCGGATCCAAATCTCACTGCCCCTACAATTACTCAGATAGGGGCTTAATGCTTCGGGCAAAAAACACAACAAAAAAGATCAGACTAAAATAAAACAAGAAATCATAGAGAGCCAAAGATCTAGAGAACTCTGGCATTGGCCCCGGCCTAATCCAAACCATGCTCTGCTCTCCACAACCACATTAGCCCCTGAACCAAACCATTGGCCTGCACCTACATAACAGTAGTCACTCTCTCATCACTTCTAGTTGACATGAGGTTACACACTATACAAAATACACAGACATGATTAAAAACAAAAGACTTATTTCACGTCTATTATAAAGTGAACAAATTAACCTTCAAAGTTCAATCCTGCTAGGTTCCTCAGTATCATCAATCTGTTAGTTACGAACTTCCATCACAAGAGTTATTGTACAATGTTCCCTAAACCCATCTTTCAATACTGCTACAAATACTACCCAGCAGTAGGTGATCCCAGATATCAAAGGATATGACCTAATTAACAGGATCCTACACTTGAAATTATCTTCAGTATTCCCAACTAAATAATACTTGCAAAATTCCTCCATAAACTATTGCCCGACCTCAGAGGAGCTTAGCTTCAACACACCACACACCTCCCTAGAAGTAGTCATTATTGGATCCTCCTATTACTGAAATACTGAGCCAATATAGCCATCAAAGACTAGTAGAATATAAATATTTTGCAAACATATATGTGTAAAAAGACTAACAATACAATAAACATGTATCTTCAAAATTCTAAAATACTGAGCCAATATAGCCATTATTGGATCCTCCTATTACTGAAATACTGAGCCAATATAGCCATCAAAGACTAGTACACCAATATAAATTTTTTGCAAACATATATGTGTAAAAAGACTAAAACGTGTATCTTCAACATTCTTCCTGAGGAATAACATATCAACTCACATAAGGCACAGGGTTTAAATGAACAATGAAGAAATAACAAAAAGGCAATAAACAAAACTTCCAACTCCTACGCCATTCAACCAACGGTAAAAAGGCCTGTGTCAGAAGATGCGGTATGGCTTGCCCATGGTACTCTTCAAGTATAGGCACCGGACCTGCCAAAACATAAACGATACCAGTAAGTCACTCGGGGTAGGATTCAAACAATGCACACTCTCGCATTGCAATGCAATTGTTATACAGCAGAGTACATTGGTCATGTAAAGGGACAATCCGTCGGTTCCGGCACGGTGGTTTCGACGGTGGGTTCCGGCGCGGTGGTTTCGACGGTGGATTCCAGCGCGGTGGTTTCGATGGTGGGTTCCGGCACGGTGGTTTCGACGGTGGGTTCCGGCGCGGTGGTTTCGACGGTGGGTTCTGGCACGGTGGTTTCGACGGTGACCTTCGCATCTTCTTTTTTATGATCTTCAATTATTATTTTAAACCATTTCTGGTACCAATCTTTACCCAGTTCCTTCAAAAATCTCCATAAAGTTCTTCTCGACATTTCTCTCTTTCTTGTTTATTCTTTGTTGCAACGAATTCAATGGGGTTAAATAGAATAACATTACGCATTGTGAAAAACAGAGATTTCAATTCAAAAATAATGAAATATAATGGGTTTCGTCCAGATTCTTGATTGATAGTTTACACATGAAGAAATTGAGAAAACAGAGGATTTCATCCAAAAATTCATCAGTTCTTGAAGAATAAGCTTGGGTGCAGGGTAACAATGGAGTTTAGCACATACGCGAAGATTCAAAAGAAAAAGAATATATTACCAATTAAATAGAATAACATTACGCATTGTGAAAAACAGAGATTTCAATTCAAAAATAATGAAATATAATAGGTTTCGTCTAGATTCTTGATTGATAGTTTACACATGAAGAAATCGAGAAAACAGAGGATTTCATCCAAAAATTCATCAGTTCTTGAAGAATAAGCTTGGGTGCAGGGTAACAATGGAGTTTAGAGAAAGAATACATTACTAGTTAGCAAAGGAGAACGTCAATCTCTCACTAGAAGAAGGAAGATGAAGTGCCGGGAACTGTAAGAAGAAATTGGGGGGAAGGGGTTATAAAAAGCAGAGTCGTATTTAAACTACTTGTATATCTCATTCTCATTTACTTTGTATTTTATTCAAGGACGCTACTAAGCTTGGTTTAAGTTTTGAGGTTAGTATCTAAGACGTCCTAACATCGAGACGTTCACATTTTTCGATTTTATTGTAACCCGAATAAGAAAGTTCGTATGTCAATCTCTAATTACTACTCTTAAACAATGCTTTGCCGAATGTCAAATAGTAATGTAGTTAATTTCAAAAGTAATGTATGTCATAGGTTTATTTAAAAGCAAAGTGACGAAGATACCTTATTATATGTAATTTTTTTTACAAGACCTTATTATATGTATTTACCATAAAGTATTTTATAGGACAATTTCAATTTTGCTACCACCAAAAGGCAGGCACCTCAGTTTTGCTACCCCTCCAATTTTTTTTTTTATTATACTACCACCTAAATCACAGTTGTTAAAAATTGCTACCATTTAACGGAATGGGTTAGACTTCTGTTAGTTTAATTAAAAAAAAGTAAATTAAATTAAATTAAAAAAAAAAAACAATAACCCAGATTTCCGGCAGCCCCTACCACCCTCCCCCTACCCCATTCCGGCCACCAAATCCCTTCCCTTCCCGATTTCGGCCATCCCCTACATTCCCCACCCCATTTCCGGCGATCCCCTCCATTCCCCACCCGGATTCCGGCTACCCCATCCCTTTTCCTCCCCGAATTTCGTCCACCCTCCCTCCCCTAGCCCACCACCGAAACCACCTCCCTACCTAGCCATCGCCAAAAGCCCACCCCTTCCTATTGTACATGTTCTCGGAGATAAATCGAACAAAGGTGAAAGAGAATTCAAGATTTGCTGACTTCGAATTTCCGAATTCTGCCAAATCGCCAACCCCCATCTTAAAATTCTTCCAAATCCTCGAGAAAATTCAGCTCAAATCTCTTCCTGTTTCCAGAAAAATTCAATTCACCAGCTACAATTTTCTATGATCGATTGCAATCGCCAAAAACCCACCACCTCCCCTTCTCCAGCCCGAAACCTCACCCAAAAACCGCATCTCTAACCCATAAACACCAGCCCAAAACCAAATGGGTTTTAGGATTTCGCTTATGGTGGTTTAGGGGTGGTGTTTATGGGTTAGGGGTGCCGGTATTTGGGTGGGGGAAGGAGAGGTGGGGTCGATTCAGGGTGGGGGAAGGGGAGGGGGGGCCGATTCCGTTGGGGGGGATGGGGAGGGAGGGTGTTTTCCGGTTTCGGGTGGGTGTTGGGGCAGCGAGAAAGGGATAAGGGAGGGGGGGTGGGTTGCGTTGGTGGGGAAAGGAATTGGGGTGGGGTCGCCGGCGCCGGCCTAAGCGTTGGGCGCCGGTCGCCGGCAGGGGGGAGGGTGGCTGGGCAGTTGAGGGTGGTGGGCTGCAAAGGTGGAGGAAAAGGAGGGGGGAGGATGGCTGGGTTTTATTTTTTAAAAAAAACATTTTAATTTTTTTTTTTTTTTGAATAAACTTAACGGAATCCTAACCCATTCCGTTAAGTGGTAGCAATTTTTAACAACTGTGATTTAGGTGGTAGTATAATAAAAAAAATAAAAATAAAATTGGAGAGGTAGCAAAACTGATGTGCATGCCTTTTGGTGGTAGCAAAATTGAAATTGTCCTATTTTATATATATATTGGCAAATTCACAAGATAGGGACAAGGCAGTAATATCCTAATAGCCTCAACCGAGCAGCAGAATGAGAATTCCTCACTTTTGTTTTCCTACTATATCACTTAGATTTTCATCAAACTACTGAAACACACTCCCAGGTGCCATACTTAGAGCTGAAAGATTCTCCTCCAAGACCAAGGGTAAAGTCGGAAATAACATATCAAGCGCTATCATCCCAAGCTCGAGCCATGTCTCCTAGTCCTAGCGACACAAGACCTCTAATGCACCTGTCAAATCTAGCTCTTGCCTTCTCCGTCAAATCTTTAGTCTCTTTACTGAAACAGAAAGGCAAATTGGAGTATAATTTATCGAAACCCAACCTCATTAGTCATTATATATACGGCTATTTCACCAAATGCCACTGAGCAATTGCGAAATTCATCAAATGCCATTCGACTTTTCAAAATTCACCAAATGCCACCAAGTTTTAACAAAATTCACCAAATGCCATTTCCGTTAGTTGACCGTCAATGTCCGTTAGTTGACCCCACCACTTGCCACGTGTCACCTTCTGATTGGTCCGTTTTTTAAAAAATATATATTTTTTTAAAAAATTAAAAAAATAACAAAAAAATTAAAAACTTTTAAAAATAGTAAAAAAAAATTAAAATAAATAAAAATTACAAAAAAATTTTAAAAAAAAATTTAAGAGGTGGCAGCCACCATGCACCTCCTCCCTGACTGCCCACCCCAAAACCCTAGCCACCACCACCTCCTCCCTGACTGCCCACCCCAAAACCCTAGCCACCACCACCCCCTGCCACCGGGGCTAGCACCGGAAGGCGCGCCGGCCGCCGACGACCCCTCCCCTTCCCCTCCCCTATGCCGTCGCGACCCCCAAACCCGCGAAATCCCCCAATCCTTTCGATTTTCGGCCACTCCCACGAAACCCCGACCAAACCACCCACGCAACCCTCTTCTTTGAAAGCCGAAACCCCGACTAACGGAACCCTCACCCTCGAAAATCTCACTGTCGCCAGATTTGGGGTAAGTTTGGGTTGGTTTCAGGGATAAGAAACGGTGGCAGGGGAAGGTGTTTAGGGGTGGTGGTGGCTGAGCTGTTGCTTGTGCGATGGTAGTAGGGTGGGTGGATCGCGACAGGGAATGGGAGGGGGGTTGGCGGCCGCCGCCGGCACGCCTGCCGGTGAGGGAGCAGATCGCCGGCGACAAGGGATTGGTGTTCGGTGGTAGGGAGGGGTGGTGGCTGGGCTTTTGGCTGCCTTTTTTTTTTAATTTTTAAATTTTTTTTAATTATTTTTAGTTGTTTTTAATTTTTTTTATTTTAAAAAACGGACCAATCAGAAGGTGACACGTGTCAAGTGGTGGGGTCCACTAACGGATGTCAGTCATTAATGGCACTCGTTGAATTTTATTAAAACTCGGTGGCATTTGGTGAATTTTGAAAAGTCGGATGGCATTTGGTGAATTTCGCAATTGCTCAGTAGCATTTGATGAAATAGGCGTTATATATATTTCAAGCATGACTTATAAAAAGTAGATAAGAAATAAAAACTGAACTATTCACTCACCAGCTAGGATGCACGGACCGACACTCGTTCGACACACGACGGACGCACATAAAAACTGCTTCCCGTTTTTTAATATATTTAGATACTTTGAGACGAATCGTATCCTACTATGATACGACCCGGTTAGTATTTTAATATGTCACCTCATCTTTTTAACTTTTTTAATTATAAAGTTAAGGTAAAGTATGAAAGAAAAAGGTAAGAGTTATAATATGAGCGCCTTCAAAACACATTTCATAGCACATTATTGCATGTGAATTAGGAGAATATTATTTAGCTACGGTAAATGACTTGTTTTAAGGTCAATAATTTAGTGTTTTGTTGAATAGGTTGTCAAAATCTCGTTTTTTTTTTATATATTATTTGTCTTGTTATTTTCCGTACCTGTGTCCCCTATTTTAGGATTGCTGTTTTCCCGTGTCCGTATCGTACTCGTGTCCATGTCTGTGTCCGTATCGGTGCAACTTAGCTCACCAGCATCCATCAGGTTGTTATGGGTCCAGCCCAATTGAAGTAAAATGTATTTTGTTAAGGTCGATTTACTTGGTCAATTTTTATTACATTTTACTAGCTTGGATTAAGTCCAATTTTGATAAAAAATATAGTAAATATTAAGTAAAAAAAATTAACCCAGCTTGTTTTACCTCCAACCGGCGGGAATGGCTACAGTCAGCTGGCACTCTAGATTCACGCGGCCGCTCACCGGTGTCAGGGAAGGCAGGCGGCACACCGATGTTAGGGAGGGCGACACTCTGGTGGCTTTAGGTGAGCAAACATACGGTTAGGGTTCAAGGTTAAAATGAAAAATTAAATTAATCAAATACAATTGACCATGAAAGAGGATTATCGACTAGAAGATTGTGGAGGATCGAATTCCCAACGACGGATCGAGGAAAAGAGCGTCTTCCCTCACGCTCCTCACTCATCGTGGCGCTAGTGACACTCAAAAGGGGAATGAATTGAAAGAGGGCAGAATAGGGTTGTTTTAATAAAACTTTGTTTTTAAAAAAATTCAAAAACCCATTACGGTCTTTGTGACATTTCTTAGATGTCGCAAGCTTTTGTTTTTTCTTAAAAAAAATTAAATATAATTTACGACTTTTAAATTATGTCGTAAACTGGTTTAATTTCTAATCCAGAATTTTCAACGACAAAAATACCATCGTAAAAAAATACAAAAATCGTCGTAAATTGCGACAGCTTTATACATTGTCGTTAACAAAAATATTTCGACGGTTTTATATGACCATCGTAGCTAATCTGTCGCTATTTAGGAGGATTGTAGTAGTGTTACCAACTTACCATTCCATGACATAAACGTGAAAAGTCAATCTCACAACTGTAACTGGAGAGGGAAAGTAAAACACAGACACGAAATTGAACATATATATATAGTAAGCCTTTTAGTTTGGTTTAGGCCTTAACCATCAACTCCAACTCTAGAACCGAGTCCAACCAGAGATAGGATTAAAATCAATACAATACTCATCATAATAAAAAAGTATAAAAGTATGATTTATAAACGAACATCAACATCAATAATTATACAAACTTGCTCCGTTGTTTTATTAAAAGAAGATGCAATTTAAGAGACATAAACAATAAGTTAGTATACGAAAGAAAAGAGTTGGTTCTGGTTCTAATGACGAGGAGCAGAGAGGCTGTTGGCATCCAAATAGTTGAGTTTATCCTCCTCCTTGCGCAGGAATTCAAACCAATGCACGACGGCGGTAAAACCAGTTCCGAAACAGAGGGCGGAGAGCGAAGCACGTCGAATCCCATGTTTAGCCGCGACAGCAGCACCCCCAGTGGCTGCACTGAAGAAGATGGTGTAAAGATTATTCTTCTGACGAATTGAGATGTCTGCAATTTGGTAGGCGTTTGCTGCAGCGGCAGCCACAGCGCCAATCCCACCGACCTGGGGTCCCCTGTGGCACGCCAACCTGAAGGGCGTGAAGGCCCTCCTCAATTTGAAGTTACGCCGCCCCGAAGATATTACCCTTCCGAAGTGGTACGCGAAACCGCCCACCGTGCCCAAACTGAATGCCGTTCCAACCTCATCCGCCATCAGATCAACAAACGACTCCACCGGTTCTTTCATTCCTTCATACGCCGCCATTATTAGTAATTCCGACCAACAACCGCTCCCAATCAAACCCAAATTCACCGCAACAAATACTATTTATTAGGGTGGAATTCACGACTTCTTCCTCAAGTAAATAGGTTGATGCACTTAGGGAGGCCATTCATCTTTATAATAATATTAATAATAATAATATTAATTTATTCTAAAATATATTTTTACCCTTGTTTATCTAGATGCCTTTTATGATAATTTTTCTATTGTTCACTATCTAAATCTATATCTGTATCTAATTTGTCTCTCATTGTATCCAATTTGTGAAAATATTATTATCTTTTTTATGGTATAATGATTCATTTAAACAGATATTGCTGCGCAAATAAACAAATTTGGCCCCCTTGATTGCCTTGAGCCTATTAAACGAAACGGTAGAGCCTCAAATAAGCTTATCATGGAACTCAATGACATAGAGTATGTATTTTTCATTCGATCAATTTTTTAATATTGCAATTTTGAATCTATAATTATTAGCATCTTATAAATGTTTTTTTAAAAAAAAATTGAAAAAACAAAAAAATAAGAGGAAAACAATCAAGTGCACTCTATGGGATAGATATGCTGAAGAAACTTCAAGGTTTCTGGAGGCAAATAATTCTGGACATGTCATTATTATTATCATGCAATTTGAAAAGATAAATTAAAGAATGGAGAGGTAAGTTCGTTTTCCATATATACTTTTCCCGATAATATTATGCATATAAATTACACTTCAATGTAATCAGGTGAATTAACACTGTCAAACTCATTGTTTTCCACAAAAATATTTTACAACGAAGATATGGAAAAAAAAACAACTTCAAAAGTAGGTTGATTCATATTATAACTCATATAATAGTTTTAAATTTAAATATACATGAAGGATAACATACTAAGTGTGCATAAAATATTGCAGGATTGACAATGAGTTTGGCAATAGTTATATCCCGCAAAGCTCCAAAGAGGAATTTCTTCAAAGTACGACAGAAAATCATTAGATGAAATACGTGACACCGACAAGGAAACTGTTTGCATTACATTGGCCACAATTGTTTGTGTTCAATTGTGTTGTTGCACGACTTGAGCTTACAGTAAAATTTGTAGAACGGGGGTTGTGAGGCGTCAGATTGATGCTACCGAGACTTCTTGGTTCTCCCTTCACTCATTGTGGCTTCTTGATACCTGAAAACAAGGAGAATAATCCTACGGATTATCTCTCCTCCGATGCTTAAGTTAGATATGGAAAAGAGGGCGAATGCCGAATAGTGAGAGGAAAGTGTGTTTACTTGTTTGTTTTAGCTGCCAGCTTGTAGTTGTGTAGTTGTCTCTTTTTCCTTTCCATTTTTAGCTCTATTTATAGACTTTCCCAAAGTCGGCTGACCACTCAGATCGCGCCAAGTGTCACGATCTGGGAGCATTGAGTCTCCCTTCAATCTTAGCCCTTGATTCCTTTCATCTCTAATCTCGGCCCTTGACTTCCATTGCCAATAATGTGAGCCCGAGATGTATTTCATCCATTTATAAACAGACACGTATTAGCATATTTGCTCTGCCACATCATTTGCCCCTCAAACATGCTCAAACCTTTTGAGTCGGGTTTGACACCTCGCTATAGTGAGGCGGCATGGCATGCCGCTTAGGTCAAGGACCAATTACCTAGGTATTCCAGTTGTCTATGTTGAGGCGGCATAGTGAGGCGGCCATGTAACCTCTGAGTTTTCTTAGGTTGTAAGGCGGCCAACTGAGGAGGCCAAATGAGGCGGCGTTTTTCAGTCTCTGAAATTATTCAGGTGGTAAAGCGGCCAACTGAGGCTACGATTTTCAGTCTCTGAAATTATTCAGGTGGTAAAGCGACCAACTGAGGCAGCCAACTGAAGCTACGATTTTCAGTCTCTGAAATTATTCAGGTGGTAAAGCGGCCAACTGAGGCGGCCAACTGAGGCTACGATTTTCAGAAGCGACCAACTGAGGCGGCCAACTGAAGCTACGATTTTCAGTCTCTGAAATTATTCAGGTGGTAAAGCGGCCAACTGAGGCGGCCAACTGAGGCTACCAACTGAGGCTACGATTTTCAGTAGCGACCAACTGAGGCGGCCAACTGAAGCTACGATTTTCAGTCTATGAAATTATTCAGGTGGTAAAGCGGCAACTGAGGCGGCCAACTGAAGCTACGATTTCAGTCTCTGAAATTATTCAGGTAGTAGAGCGGCCAACTGAAGCTATGATTTCAGTCTCTAAAATTATTCAGGTAGTAGAGCGGCCAACTGAAGCGGCTAACTGAAGCTATGATTTCAGTCTCTGAATTTATTCAGGTAATAGAGCGGCCAACTGAGATGAAGAAAATTCAATTCAAACTTCAAATTTCAAAATTTGAAATTCCCGCTATGGAAGTTATAGCGGTTATAGCAGTTATAGCAGCAGTTATAGTAGCAGCTATCTATAAGTATAACCTAGATAGAGAGAGAAAGCATCATTTTTTCTAAGTTTCAAAGCTCGTTGATGAAGCGGCATCTGTTTTTTCAGTCTCAAACTTCGGGGTCTCACTTCGGAACTTGACCAAGTATACTTCTTTTCTTTGCACTTAATACTTCATTCTTTTTGCTGTATTTAAATAATGTCGACCTCATCACACGCTTCGAATTCAAATTTGCATAACTTAAGTGTTGGGGGCCTCCTGATGCCTAGGCCAACATCTGCCGGCTCGATTGGCACCCAAGAGTCAGTCATTTATAATTCTTTAGAAAATAAGACGCCAATTTCCTCTTCCAGTCCTATGTAGAGGAAAATGGCCAGAGTTAAGAAGACTGCTAGAAAAACCTACCAAAGACAGACGATTTCCTCTACTTCTTCATATGAAGAAGTTAAACGAGTCGTCCCAGTAAATGTACATAGTGAGACCGCTGACATGGATGTAAACCCAAGCCCCGCTTTGAAGACGTAGGCGTATCATACAACGAGGAGGAAGACCCATACACTCCTTTCTCTCTCCCCGCCTCCCTTCTCTTTCTCTCTCCTCTCTTCTCTCCTTGTAACACCCCCAAATCTCCCTCTACGGAATATGTAGAAAATACGTATAAATAACGTAGAAATAGACTTGGGCGTATTACCGCCGCGTGATAACGCAAGGCTTATATTTTAAAAATACTTTTGCGGCGGAAAATTCTTTATTCTTATTAATAAAACTTTAAATAAACTTGTTCTTAATTTTTGACACAAAACAAAGTCAAACTTTTCCTAAGCTAGGTGAAATTCCCGTGGACTCCCGCATGCATTAATTAACTTCCACCTGAAAAGTTCACCTGCTTACCATAAATGGTAAACAGGGCAAAGCCAAAACAAAATTACGTATTAGCAAATTATGCTAAGTAGATTATGTGTAAGATAAGTAAACATAATTTAAATTATTTAAATTTAATTCAAAGAATTCCAATGCCATACTCATGTAAGAGCTTTTCCAATTCAATGCTTTCAAGACAATTTTAAAACTCAGTCGATTACGTTCCAAAATCATTTCCTCACTAAGTGTGCACACCCCCCAAGTGGTTTACTTTATGAACAAAGGCCAATCTTGAGGAAAGATTAGGTCATGCAAAGTCCATAGTCTTCTCTAATCCATTCCCTAAGTGGGATTCATAACCATATCGATTGATTTACTTAAAAGCACCTTTTAAAAAAATCCATCATTCTTGAATATTAAGAAACCTGTAAATCAATTTTAATAATTTTAATCATAATTCAAAGTCTATTTTGATTAACCAAAAATCATTAATTCAAACCAACATGAAGCATAATTTTATAAGGAACATAATAAGATACAATTTCATGGACAACTTTCGAAGGTATCAAACCACATAACGTACCTTAATTCCGAATATCAATCAACACTTCGCACTTTCAAAGTTCAATCACGAATACACCTTGCAATTAACATAACCATACGGTTATCACAACATCTTTAGACATAAACCTAAATCTAATGTGCATGGACTATAAAACTGGCTCCAAAGATATACGGGCAGATTTTCTTTTAGAAAAGAGGAAAAGAAAAATAGGAAAAGTTTGAGGGAAAAGAAGAGTAAAAGAAAAGAAGGGAATTGTTTTTTGGTGTGAAGAATATGAGAGGTATGAGGGGGTATTTATAGGTGTTTAGGTGATGAGTTTATAGCAATTTAGGGTTGTATAATTTATGGAAATTTTAAAGAATAGAAATTAGGGTTTTAAATGTATGGAAGGATATTAGAATTTATCTGATCATGAAATTTTGTTTAGTAGGTTTTGAGCTTGGAGTGCAAGTATAGAATAAGATCAAATAAATTTTAGATTTAAGAGTAGAAATAAGGAATTTTAAAGGATTTTTATTTTTAATAAAATAAATTAAAATCATTTAGAAAATTCATGAGTGGCCGAAAATATTGAGCTTAATATTGCTCAATAATTTCGGTCCCTCTATGTTAATTTATGGATTTTGTAAAATAATTTTTTTTCTTAAAATTAATAATCCAATAAAATTTATTTTGTGAAAATTAATACTTGAAAGAATAAAATCAGATTTTTATTAAATAATTGGGGTGGCCGAAAATTTGACTTATAATAATTAATTAAATCAGATTTTTATTATATAAAATCTGAAAATTAATTCTTTAAAAATATATTTCATGAAAATAATTAATTTGGAAAGATATTAAAACAATTTAGATTTTAATTCTATGAAAACCGAAAATACAATTTAATTAATCTACCGAATTAATATAATTTTTGTTTAGCTATTTAATTTTGAGAAATACTATTTATAACATAAGTATAAAATAGTTTCATTTATTGGATTATCCAATTTAATTAGTTTTGTAAAATAATGATTTAGGCGCCAAAATTTAAATATCATTTTGGCTCCAAAACTAAAATACTCTTTAGGAAAATAATTAATTTAAATAATACGTCAAAAATACGAGACTAAAATACTCTTTAATTTAGAAAATACCTTTCAAAAAAATACAGGGTATTACAGTCTAACCCCCTTAAAAGAAGTTTCGCCCCGAAACTAAGCAGAATAATGAGGAAAAATTAAATTTTTTCTTCTTTGAAGGTAGGTTTTAGTTTGTTAACTTCATGCACATTCTAACTAGACACAGCCTACTGCTAACCTAGAGGGTTGAAAATAAACGCGTGCGAAACTCTATCGCACTCTACCCCCCTTAAAAAGGAGTTACGTCCCCGTAACTCAACCAACACATTAACTCATTAAATCAACGATATTAACACTTTATAGACGATCGTCAATCAAAGTAAGGAAAATTAGCAAGTTTCAAACATCCAAAAGAACTTAGGTTTTGATTTGTTTACAAAAGTAGTTAGAAAACTCGTCAAATATTTTTATGAGTCATTCGTAAAATTTAAAATACTTTCATTAGGAGAAATCGTTGAAAGACTATATGGTATGAACTGAAATATTTAATCAAATATATTAGAAGATTTATGAAAGTTTTCAATCTAAACCATTATTTAAATAAAAAAAACAAGGAATACACTTTATTTTCAAAATATATTTGAAAATTCATTTTGCATATTTGTAAAATACTTTTTAAAAGTCTTACATTTTCATAAAGAAACTCTATAATTACAATAATCACATATGCAACTTCATAGCAAAGATTGTCATAAGTACGAGCATAAAAAGAACATATCTCACCTTGACCTTCTTATCGCTCATAGATTAGTAACTTGTCTCAAGGTATCTTCCAAAAGTATTTACAATTTTCCCAACAATTTCATGAGTCTTGTTAATACAGCCTAAAAACGTAATCATTATCTCTTGATTACTTCAAATAACATAATACTTCGCCTTTAAAAAAAAAATCGATAATCTTTTCTCATAACTTCAAATTCCTCAATCTGGTTGTAATAATCCATAACTTATCTCTAAGACAATTCATTAAATAACTCAATTGATTCTTCTATCTTTAATAACTTCTCTATATCAATTTTATCATCAATCCCTTAGAGTAAAATCCACTAAGTAATCATCCAAACAATCATTTCCTTAACTAACTTTAATAAATCCCTTCACAAGGTATTATTTCTTCAAAATAACTTCAATTTAAACAAATTCCTCTATCTCAATATTATTTCTTATACTTCCTTTCACTTCAATTGACTCAAAATCCTCTAACTTTTGTATTAAGTTTCTTCAAAGATTCAATCATCAACAATTTTGCTTTAAATAATCATCACAATACTCATTCTTGCAATATGAATACTTTCCACCTTTAGATATAAACGATCATAAATTAATTCTAATATCAAAATTCATATCTCCCAAAATACATACCTTACTCCAATACTTATGTAGAACCTTTAACTCATTATTACCACAAATAATATTTCCATGCTCAACATAAATCATATTCCAAAAATTAGTAAAGGCTTGGATAACACAAATCCTCCAAATATCCATGATAACAATCCAAAATAGCTTCTCATTATCCCATGGTAAACCTCAAATCCTCATCTCAAAATAACAAACCCAACCATATTGACCACATGTAACTTCGTATGATTCAAATACATGTCACATATCACATAGTTAATTATACCATATAAGGTCAAAGAAATTAATCAATAGATTATATCAAACTTATAAAATTCACACTTAAATTGATAGTCAATACAAAAACTTATTGAAATTCACAACAGACACCATCATTCCAAAATACGATTTTAATATTTCACATAAACCCATCTATTTCCATATAAAGAAATTATATACCGATTCCAACATTAGGAACACTCATTAAATAATTTTTGTTCCACCAATAATTTTGGAATTCATATATTACGTCATATAAACCATGTACATCATATATGCACAATTTCATGCTTTGCATATGAAAATAATTATTTCCAGCTTCCACTTGATATAATCACATATGTATCTTCCACCTTGGAATAAAATTTCCGTAAAACTTCAACATGCACTAAGAAATTCGGACAATTATGTTTCTCATGAAAACTTCACATGAATCTTGAAAATTCAAATACTATTATAATTCAACTTTTATTAATGAGAGTCGCATAGAAGGATTCAAAAGCTTGAACTAATTAAAATTCTAACAACATAGAGAACATATCAAATTATTCAGAACTTTCACGTTCACAATTATTCAATACGAACACACACCCCTTAGGAACATTCCCTCCATTGTTTCTGGTTCCAACTTGTGGTCCCCTAAATTATGCATGGGCCCCATATATACCCAAAATGTTCTGTCCATGGACTTCTTCTAAAAAAATTCATATTATACCAACTTACATGCACACATAGTTTTGAAACTTAGAGAATTTAAATTCATTTTATTTTGAAATTAATAATCTACTTGACTCATGATATAGGATGGTCGAGCCCGCGTCTCCCAGGTAAGTTACCCACAACGTCGAGGAGAGCCTTGCCTAGACAGAGAGGCGTACCCATTATAGGCCCATTATGAGAACCCGAGCATCCTTTTCTCAATCATCTTTCCAAAAAAGAAAATAGGTTTTTTTTTTAAAAAAAATGCGAAACTCTATCCTATATGCCCAACTTAAGTCTACCCATCCAATTTATTTATTTCAACTTTTAATCTTGTTTTAAGACCCGACAAACTGATACCACTTTGTAACGCCCCCAAATCTCCCTCTACGGAATATGTAGAAAATACGTATAAATACCGTAGAGATATACTTGGGCGTATTACCGCCGCGTGATAACGCAAGGCTTATACTTTAAAAATACTTTTGCAGCGGAAAATTCTTTATTCTTATTAATAAAACTTTAAATAAACTTGTTCTTAATTTTTGACACAAAACAAAGTCAAACTTTTCCTAAGCTAGGTGAAATTCCCATGGACTCCCGCATGCATCAATTAACTTCCTACTGAAAAGTTCACCTGCTTACCATAAATGGTAAACAGGGCAAAGCCAAAACAAAAGTACGTATTAGCAAATTATGCTAAGTAGATATGTGTAAGATAAGTAAAACATAATTTAAATCATTTAAATTTAATTCAAAGAATTCCAATGCCATACTCATGTAAGAGCTTTTCCAATTCAATGCTTTCAAGACAAGTTTAAAACTCAATCGATTACGTTCCAAAACCATTTCCTCACTAAGTGTGCACACCCCCCAAGTGGTTTACTTTATGAACAAAGGTCAATCTTGAGGAAAGATTAGGTCATGCAAAGTCCATAGTCTTCTCTAATCCATTCCCTAAGTGGGATTCATAACCATATCGATTGATTTACTTAAAAGCACCTTTTAAAAAAATCCATCATTCTTGAATATTAAGAAACCTGTAAATCAATTTTAATAATTTAATCATAATTCAAAGTCTATTTTGATTAACTAAAAATCATTAATTCAAACCATCATGAAGCATAATTTTATAAGGAACATAAAAAGATACAATTTCATGGACAACTTTCGAAGGTATCAAACCACATAACGTACCTTAATTCCGAATATCAATCAACACTTCGCACTTTCAAAGTTCAATCACGAATACACCTTGCAATTAACATAGCCATACGGTTATCACAACATCTTTAGACATAAACCTAAATCTAATGTGCATGGACTATAAAACTCTTTAAAAAAATAATACTTTAATATAAAATTATAACTGTGAAATAGGTAATTATATTTTAGAAAACTAACCATGAAGAAAATAAAGGAATAGGATTAAAGGAAATTGAATTTGCGTTGGAAAGGATAGGCAGAACTTGCAGAGGTCATAACTCCTTTGATATAACTCCGAATTGGGTGATTCTTGAGCCTAACCTTAAGGATCTTTTGAGAGGAATAATTTTCTGGGAAATAGAAAAATCCAAAAACTGACCAGAAATACCCGAAAATTGGCTCCAAAGATATACGGGCAGATTTTCTTTTAGAAAAGAGGAAAAGAAAATTGGCTCAAAATCCTATTTTTCTTTTCTAAAATAAAATTGGCTCAAAAACTGACCAGAATTAATTATTTTCTTTTCTAAAAGAAAATTGGCTCAAAAACTGACCAGAAGTACCCGAAAATTGGCTCCAAAGATATACGGGCAGATTTTCTTTTAGAAAAGAGGAAAAGAAAATTGGCTCAAAATCCTATTTTTCTTTTCTAAAATAAAATTGGCTCAAAAACTGACCAGAATTAATGATTTTCTTTTCTAAAAGAAAATTGGCTCAAAAACTGACCAGAAGTACCCGAAAAAATTGGCTCCAAAGATATACGGGCAGATTTTCTTTTAGAAAAGAGGAAAAGAAAATTGGCTCAAAATCCTATTTTTCTTTTCCTCTTTTCTAAAAGAAAATCTTCCCGTATATCTTTGGAGCCAATTTTCGGGTACTTCTGGTCAGTTTTTGGATTTTTCTATTTCACAAACAATTATTCCTCTCGAAAAATCCTTGAGGTTAGGCTCAAGAATAACCCAATTCGTTGTTATATCAAAGGCGTTATGACCTCTGCAAGTTCTGCCTATCCTTTTCAACGTAAATTCAATTTCCTTTAATCCTATTCCTTTATTTTCTTCATGGTTAGTTTTCTAAAATATAATTACCTATTTCACAGTTATAATTTTATATTATAGTATTATTTTTTTAAAGAGTTTTATAGTCCATGCACATTAGATTTAGGTTTATGTCTAAAGATGTTGTGATAACTGTATGGTTATGTTAATTGCAAGGTGTATTCGTGATTGAACTTTGAAAGTGCGAAGTGTTGATTGATATTCGGAATTAAGGTACGTTATGTGGTTTGATACCTTCGAAAATTGTCCATAAAATTGTATCTTATTATGTTCCTTATAAAATTATGCTTCATGATGGTTTGAATTAATGATTTTTGGTTAATCAAAATAGACTTTGAATTATGATTAAAATTATTAAAATTGATTTACAGGTTTCTTAATATTCAAGAATGATGGATTTTTTTTAAAAGGTGCTTTTAAGTAAATCAATCGATATGGTTATGAATCTAACTTAGGGAATGGATTAGAGAAGACTATGGACTTTTGCATGACCTAATCTTTCCTCAAGATTGGCCTTTGTTCATAAAGTAAACCACTTGGGGGGTGTGCACACTTAGTGAGGAAATGGTTTTGGAACGTAATCGATTGAGTTTTAAACTTGTCTTGAAAGCATTGAATTGGAAAAGCTCTTACATGAGTATGGCATTGGAATTCTTTGAATTAAATTTAAATGATTTAAATTATGTTTTACTTATCTTACACATAATCTACTTAGCATAATTTGCTAATACGTACTTTTGTTTTGGCTTTGCCCTATTTACCATTTATGGTAAGCAGGTGAACTTTTCAAGTGGAAGTTAATTGATGCATGCGGGAGTCCACGGGAATTTCACCTAGCTTAGGAAAATTTTGACTTTGTTTTGTGTCAAAAATTAAGAACAAGTTTATTTAAAGTTTTATTAATAAGAATAAAGAATTTTCCGCTGCAAAAGTATTTTTAAAGTATAACCCTTGCGTTATCACGCGGCGGTAATACGCCCAAGTCTATCTCTACGGTATTTATACATATTTTCTACATATTTCGTAGAGGGAGATTTGGGGTGTTACAAGGAGAAAAGAGAGGAGAGAGAAAGAGAAGGGAGGCGGGGAGAGAGAAAGGAGTGTATGGGTTTTTAGGGTTTTTTAAGGTTTTAAAGAGGTTTTTTTTATTATTATTATTTAATTAATTTCCGGCGGAATATTCCGTCGGAAACTTGATTTTTCGACGGAATATTTCATCGGAAATTTCCGACTGATTTACATTCTGTCAGAATTTTAATGTTTCGACGGAATATTCCGTTGGAAACTTTCCGATAGAATATTCCGTCGAAATGCCCATATATTCCGACGGATTTTTATTCCGTAGGAAATTTCCGACGGAATATATAGGATTTCCGACGGAATTTTGTGTCCGTCGGAATCTACCCTTTTTCTTGTAGTGTCTTAGAGCTTGCTTTAGATCTGTGCAGTTCTTGCGAATAAGGTCAAATTTGAAGTCGCTATTGTCATGTAGTCCCCTATAAAAGTTGTCTAGGACAACCTCCTCCGATAAGCCCGGTATCTGGAGGGTTTCGTTGTTGAAGCGTTTAACATAGCTTCTGAGACTCCCGTTGTCTCTTTGTTTTATTTTACCCAAATGCATACTGCTCTTTCTCTCCTGGCGATTCGCCATGAAGTGGTGGGTGAAAAGGAAGCAAAACTCGGAGAAGTTGTTAATGGACCCCGCAGGCAATCCATTAAACCACTTTTGAGCCACCTCTTTAAGGTAGGTGGGAAGAATCTGCACCATGTAGCATCATCTGCCTGAGTGGTAAGCATAAGATGCTTAAACATGGCCAGGTGATCGTCAGGATCCGTCTTTCCACCATAAGCGTCCATGTTGGGTAGCTTCACCTTAAGCATTCTAGGTGCCAACATTATTGATGGAGAGAATGGCGTTTGATGTAAAAGGGAAATATGTTGCAGTTGGTTGTTGATGGGCATTTGGGGGGCAGTGAGATTTCCATAGGCTCCTGAATGGGGAAGCCCTCCTCCATGGAGGGTTAATACATTCCCATAGGCATCTATGTTAGAATGCCCTCCACCATGATGGGTGTGAACATTCCCATAGGCATCCGAATTCGAATGCCCTCCACTTAGGTGGGTATGAGGTGCTGATAGGCTTATCGCGTACCTAACAAAAATAACCTAACTATTCCTTCTAACTGTGTAGTAGGGCAAGTAAGGATCGAATCCCAAGAGACTATGGTTCATTCAATTAATCAGACTCAATTAATCACTAAGCACGTGACCAATCAATAATGGATGATAATAATCAACTAATTTATTAAATAACACAATTAACTAGAGGAAATATTAATCAATAAACTAAAGCATCCAAGATCAAGCATCACCACGATTATGATTGATAAACTAATAAATCTACCCCCAATATATAAATCAATTGACAAGAAGAAAAGCAATCCCTAATAATAATACCAAAGGTCTCTTCCGAGTTATCAATGGCTTCCCAAATTAACTATCAAGCCTACTTCCGTGGAATCAAGCGAATAAGGGACATTAAACACCATGCCTAGATTCCTAATTATTCAATCATCTACTTCCGTGATGATCTTCAAACCCTTAATTGAAATAACCTAATCCCGTTAATACCCAACTTCCGTTGCAATAAGAACAAAGGGATGATAACAATACTAATTATCCCTAATCTAGTATTGGCATAAACACAATCAATTAAGCATGTCAATTGGGATTATTATTGGGGAATTTAAAGATCTACTTTATACATCAATCATAATCGGGCTTAGCAAGATCCCGGATTAAGGAAACTACTCACAAATCATAATTAAATCAAAAACAAGATCTAATAGAGAACACATAATTAAAGAACTATAAAATAAATAAAAGAGATGGAAAGTAAGAAATACCAAATACTTCAATTGATGATCTTGAATTCTTGAGGAACAATTAATAAAACTAGGATTAAAGATTGAAATTGCTTAAGAAAATAAAACTAGGGTTCTTGAGAGTTTTCTAGGGCTTAAGGAGAAAACTAATGAAAAACTAACTGTCTAAAAGTTAATTACAAAAGGGTATTTATACCCCCAAAAGATAATATTTCGGAAAAATAAGAAAATACGCGTTCTTGAGCTTTGCCCGGTCTGACCGGCGGACCTCGCCCGATCGGACGGAGGAAGGCTGCGTAAAATACGACAGTTTTCCTTCTTTGCCCGGTCTGACCGGGCGAACCTCGCCCGGTCGGGCGCGCGTAACACGTTTCCAAAATTGCATCTCATAACTTGATTTCTTCATCGCCCGGTCTGACCGGGCGAAGCCTGCCCGATCGGGCGCGCGTTGCACCGTTCAGAATTGGGCTTCTTCCTGTGAACTCCTCATTGCCCGGTCTGCCCGGGCAAGCCATGCCCGGTCGGGCATTCCACATAAATTGCAGTTCTTGGCTATCAACTCTTCCGAATCTACTAAAAACACGTCCAATTGCCTAGAAACGCTTCATATTCCTGAAAAGCTTACTAAAACAATCGAATACACTAAAGAAGAGATTGTTAGCAAGAAATAGCTCCGTAGAGCTCAAAACCATGTAAAATCATGCAATCAAACCGGGGAAAACCATTGTATAAAACACGTATATCAAATTCCCCCAAGCTAAACCTTTGCTTGTCCCTAAGCAAAGCAATGAATAAATAAATCAATACTTCACCCCAAAAGCAATTCAAATCAATAAATACGATTAAAGGTAAACTCGACAGTTATGCATCAAAGTCAACCAATCAAATCCATCTAACTACTCATCCTGTCTGACAATGGTCAAATAGAGCAAACCACAAGAGCATATAGAATTCAAGACTAGTGTTCACACACTCAACTCTCATTTATGTGGCGAGTAAAAGATATACTCGATCGCTCTCCATCCAACTCCTTTAAATGTGAACAATGCCCTCCCAAACTCACGCACTCGTGTGTTTTAAGAAAACAAGCACTCAACCTAGCAGTCGACTCGAAATATATCAAATCATTCTTTGCATTGGAAAACAACTAATTTCACATTCACACAACTCTATGCACAAAGGTCAGAAGGTCTTCAAAGCTTGTAATGTAAGGCTAGGGTAAAAGGTAGGAAATATTTGGGAAAATGTAAGAGTAAAGCTATGCTTAAGGGAGCCAAAATCCTAATAAATAAAACCAAGGTCAAAATAAATTAATGACCAAATCATCTCCAACACAACTCAACTCTACCAAAAATTCACCAAACATCCAATTATATTAAAAATTTCCAACACTTAAAATTTCACTCATATATACAAAATATAAAATTATAGAACTTGAGTGAACAAACAAACTTTGAACTCTCTTTTTTTTTTCTTGAGCAGCCTTCAATTAGAACACTTGAACATTGAAACAATTTTTTTCTTTTGCTCTTTCTTTTTCTTTTTTTTATCTCACATTGGAATTTTTTTTCTTTGCACAATAAATTTTCAATTTTTTTTCAATCCACAACAATAAGAACAAATAAAAAAACTTCTCAAATCCACCCAAAATTGTGCAAATTACATGCACACTACAACTCCCTCGCCTCACTCACTATTAGCTCCCCCAAGCTAAGCTTGGGACTAGTAACCAATGGGGCTTAAATAGGCTTGTAATGTGGCAAAATAAACAATAAAAGGGCACAAGCAACAACATGGGTAGCAAGAAGGGAACAAATGTATCTAATATCGTCTGAAGGCCACCTAGAGGAACAAATGCCTTCGTCCTCCTCAATGTGCATATTAATGAGTCATGCAAACATTACTCAAAGTTATAAACCAATACTCAACTTCATTGACATACCAGGAACTAACACACATTCCTAACCAAATCAACTAGTCAAGCACTATATTCACAAGTAGTTGGGCAAAATTGACTCATGGTAAGACATCCAAGCAATCAAACATCAAATCATGGCTAACCTATCCACAATACTCGTCATCATATACCAAGAATTAAAACAATTTTCATGAATGGGGCACAGGGAAGCATGATTTATTATTCATTGGATCGTATTTTTGTATTTTTTTTTTTTTTTTTAAGAAGAAAACAACTAAAATAACTACACTAAAATAAAACAAGAAAGATAAGAGAGATAAGGAGAGAGAATACCAACATGTACGAAGTAACTCCCCCAAGCTAAACGCGGCAATGGCCTCATTGCAGCTTAAGGAGAGCATAGCAATCTCGACGGCTCCTCAAAAGGAAGCGGAGGGGCCATCATCATCACCACCAACATCATCATCATCAACATCATCATCATCAACATCATCATCATCAACACCATCATCCTCGACACCAGCTGTGCCACTGCCACCTGCCATATCTCCCGCACCGGGAAAGTGATACCAAGAAGGATGGGGACCATCCCTCGGGATATACCCTTGCCTGCAGAAGTAGTCATAAACAGGATACATAGACAAGCGAAAATCCTGCTGGCCTGCGTTAAGCTCCCGAAGGTTAGTCTCTATGGTCTGGACTCGGGTAGAAAGGTCCAGCTGACCTACCCTAAGCTCCCTAATACCGGCCATAATGGCCTCGTGATCGCTAGGAGGAGGCGGAGCAAGGGAGGAGGTAGAGGGTCCAGCAGACTCTCTCCTAAAATAGGTCCTAGTGGGGGCAGCTGGTACAGGGGTAGACGAATCACTAGGGAACTGGAGAAGGTAGGAGGGCTGGTGAGGCATAATCTTAGTTAGGTCAGGGGAAGGTAAAGGCACAGAAAGCCTGTTGGTTCTCCCTATGATCCAACTAAATCTATTAAAATCTATGGATAACCAACCCGCAGTAGTGAGATAATGCTGATCTAAGGTAATGGGGCCAGGCACTGGGCATCGGCTGGCTTCATCAAAGCCTTCCCGAAGTGCTAGGTGAGTGACAAGGCCTCCTAGGACGATAGGAATGTTAGAGCGTTCACCATTCGATTTAATTGTCGTATAAGTGGTGCCTTGCTTTTTAAGGTGAAGGGCAAACAAGTGTGCAATATTCATTTTAAAGTCTCCATCCTCATCCCCACGCCTTAAATAACTACCTAAGATCGAAATCTCGTCCGACCTAACATTATTAGGTTCGATTCTACCAAAAATAGTCCACCCAGTGAATCTAGTCCACAGCCTAAGGACTGGTTGGTGGATTTTGTGTGAAAGGGCGTGCTGGAAAGATTCAATGTTTTCACCAGTCATAGCAAACCAAAGTTCCCCAGAAATGAAGCTACTAGGTTGCACAGTTAAGCCGGTACAAGGAAGTCCAAACTTCCTAGCAAAGCCTTCTAAGGACATTCTATGAGACCTATTCAGCAACCTATACACAACATACTTCACCAAACCATTCCTACCCTTTTCAATATCAAATGAGCTCAAAAATTCAAGAGTTAAATCTTCATAAGTTCTATAGTTCATATTGAATAGTTGAGACATTCCTAATTTTGCAAACAAATTCTTACATTCCGAATCTATTCCTAGCTTAGAAAGCAATGAACGGTCAAAGAATCGGGTAGGGATTACCTTTCGGCGCGAGAGCTCGATGAACCGCTGCTTTTGGTTTGGGAATTCCGGAACGAAAACCACGTGTGGGTACCCGGTTACACTTTCCAAGGCCAATTGTGGTTGTTGTTGGGGTGTGCTTCTCGTTCTTTTCCTTTGAGACATCTTCAAAAGCTCGAAATTATGTGAGTGGTGAGATAGCCTGGGGTTTTCTTGAGGTTGAACAAAGAGGAGGGACGGAGTTGCAGAAATATTTTGCAAAAAAAATTGGGTTTGTATGGTGAATTTGAGGGATTTGATTGTTGAATCTTGATGAAATTGGATGGGAGATGAAGTTAGGGTTTTAGAATTGGGGATTTTTAGAGAGAGAAAGAGTAGAGGGTATGAGAGTTTGAGGAATGGGAATGAGAGAAGATGCTGAAATCCTAATATAAACCCGCAGGATTCCATCGCGCCCGATCGGGCGCTCTTTGCCCGGTCTGACCGGGCGAAGAAGACTGGACTTCAATTCCTTTTTTTTTTTTTTTTTTTTTTTTTTTTTTTTTTTTTTTTTTTTTTTTTTTTTTTTTTTCAGATTCTGCTACTCGCGCCCGATCGGGCGGGCTTTGCCCGGTCTGATCGGGCGGAGAGAAGCTTAGCTTCATACTCTTCTTTTTGGCTCTCTGTTTCTCGCGCCCGATCGGGCGGAATTTGCCCGGTCTGACCGGGCGAAGAGCAAAAACGCGATAACTCGATTTTTGACTGCTCTCTTGACATCCCACTTCGTGCTTAGCTTGATACTCTCTGTAAAACAGCATAACACAGACATAAACTGAAAGATAAAGTATAAAATATTAAGGAAAATAGAAAAAAGAATCGGGTTGCCTCCCGCAAGCGCTTGTTTAGAAGGTCATTAGCTTGACCGTATTCATCCTCATTGAGTTTGTGGCGGGGAAGAGAATGTGATATCTGACTTCTCTTCAATAGGATCTCCCGCTCGATAGTGCTTCACCCTTTGTCCGTTGACTTTGAAGGTGCCCCCGGTGTTGTTCCATAATTCAATGGTGCCATAAGGATATGCTTTGTAGACCGTGAAAGGGCCCGACCATCTTGACCTGAGTTTCCCTGGAAATAGTTTCAACCTTGAATTGAATAGAAGGACTTGATCTCCTTCTTTGAATTCTCTTCTTATGAGGCCCTTGTCGTGCCACCTTTTTGTTTTCTCCTTATAAAGCTTTGAACTCTCATAGGCTTCGAGGCGGAGCTCATCTAGCTCATTCAACTGCAATAGCCTCTTCTCTCCCGCGGCCTTAGCGTCAAAGTTCAGGCTTTTGATGGCCCAAAATGCTCGATGTTCTAGCTCGACGGGTAAGTGACAAGCTTTTCCGTATACAAGTCTGTACGGGGTTGTACCTATTGGAGTTTTGTAAGCTGTTCGGTAAGCCCAAAGTGCATCATCAATTTTGTCAGCCCAATCCTTTCTCGTTCTTGCAACTGTTTTCTCTAGGATGGACTTTATCTCTCGATTTGATACCTCTACTTGGCCACTGGTTTGGGGGTGATAGCCAATTCCAAGTTTGTGCTGCACTCCATATTTCTTCAACATTGCTTCGAATCGGCTCTCCATGAAGTGTGTTCCCCTGTCACTAATCAACACACGTGGGATACCAAATCTATTGAAAATGTTTTTCTTGAAGAATTTACTTACCACACGGGCATCATTGCTTGGTGTAGCAATGGCCTCAACCCATTTTGACACGTAGTCAACGGCTACCAAAATGTATCGATTCCCCTTAGAGGAAGAGAAAGGGCCCATGAAATCTATCCCCCACACATCAAACAACTCGACCTCGAGTATGTTGTTGAGTGGCATTTCGTTCCTCTTGGAAATATTTCCCGTTCGTTGACAACGGTCACAGGCCTTGACATAGGAGTACACATCCTTAAACATAGTGGGCCAGTAAAATCCGCATTGTAGGATCTTTGCAGTTGTTTTCGAGGGGCCTGCATGTCCACCACAAGGTAAGTCATGGCAATGAGAAATTATATTGCTTACCTCACTTTCGGGAATGCACCGTCTGATCACTGCATCGGCACATAGTTTGTACAAGAAAGGGTCTTCCCAAAAGTGTCGGTGTGCCTCATAAAGGAATTTCTTCCTTTGTTGATAGGAGTAACCGTGAGGCATTGTACCTGTAGAAAGATAGTTAGCTAAATCAGCATACCAAGGAGATTCAACCTGTAAAAGAGCTAACAAACGCTCAACGGGAAAAGAGTCATCAAATGGGAGGTTATCCTCATCCTCCTCATCAAGGAGGAGGCGAGAGAGATGGTCTGCGACGACATTCTCTGTCCCCTTCGTATCTCTGATCTCTATATCATAATCCTGCAATTGGAGGATCCATCTAATCAACCGCGGCTTGGCATTGCTCTTGCTCATCAGATATTTCAATGCCGCATGATCTGTATGGATAATCACTTTCGACCCAACTAAATAAGAATGAAACTTATCTATTGCATATATGACAGCTAGCATCTCTTTTTCAGTAGTTGCATAATTCATTTGAGCAGGGCTAAGAGTTTTACTAGAGTAATATATAGCATGCAATTTCTTATCCTTTCGTTGCCCCAGGACGGCCCCTATCGCATAATCACTAGCATCGCACATGATTTCAAAGGGTAGGGCCCAATCCGGGGGTTGTATAACAGGAGCAGAGGTTAAGGCTTCCTTCAACCTGTTAAAAGCTTCAAGACAAGCATCATTAAAATCAAATTGGGCGTCCTTAGCTAACAGTTCAGTTAAGGGTCTAGCAATTTTTGAAAAATCCTTGATAAACCTGCGATAAAAACCTGCATGGCCAAGGAAACTTCGTACTCCTTTCACAGAATTTGGAGGGGGAAGTTTCTGTATTACCTCTACTTTGGCTTTGTCCACCTCAATCCCTTTGTTTGAAACTACATGGCCTAAAACGATTCCCTGTTGTACCATAAAATGGCACTTCTCCCAGTTCAATATCAGATTGACATCCTGGCATCTATGGAGCACCTTTGTTAGATTTTCAAGACAAATATCGAAAGATGAACCATAAACAGAAAAATCATCCATAAAAACTTCCATAGAATTTTCTATGAGACCTGAGAAAATAGCCATCATACACCGTTGGAACGTGGCTGGGGCATTACACAGTCCAAATGGCATTCTGCGATATGCGAAGGTGCCATATGGACATGTGAATGTAGTCTTTTCCTGATCACAAGGGCGGATGGGGATTTGAAAAAAACCGGAATATCCATCCAAGTAACAGAAAAAGGAATGGTTAGCCAATCGTTCGAGCATTTGATCAATGAAAGGCAAGGGGAAATGATCTTTACGGGTGGCTTTATTTAATTTTCTGTAATCAATGCACATCCGCCACCCTGTAACAGTTCTTGTGGCAACAGGCTCGCCTTTGTCATTCTTGACAACTGTCATACCTCCTTTCTTTGGTACTACTTGTACAGGACTAACCCACTTACTATCTGAGATAGGGTAGATTATTCCTGCAGCAAGCAATTTGAGAACCTCTTTCTTGACTACCTCCATCATAGTTGGGTTTAGTCTTCTTTGAGGTTCTCTAGAGGAGGCATGATCGTCCTCAAGAATGATCTTATGCATACAAAAAGAGGGATTAATACCCTTGATATCATCAATGGTATACCCAATAACATTTCTATATTTTCTTAAAACAGCGAGAAGTTTCTCTAATTCAATGTTATTAAGCTCAGCATTAACAATAACAGGGTATGTATTTTTGGGACCAAGATATGCATATTTAAGATTAGATGGAAGGGGTTTCAACTCTACCTCGGGAGGCGTTGAACTCTCCCCAACACTCGATGTACTAAGGACTTCCTTGACTGGAGCGATGATTGGATTAGCTTTTGCGTCTTCTAGTAGCCTCGTGTACTCCCTTACTTCCCAATCTTCATCATGGATACTTCCTATCAACACCGTTTCAAGAGCATCTTCCTTTTTGATCAGGGGAAGTTGTTCTTGTTGTAGATCATCGAGGACATCCACTTGACAAATAGTCTCACCCATAGACGGATTTCCCATAGCATTCAGTAATGAATACTCCATTTTCTCATCCCCTACTTCAAATGTTATTTTCCCATTCTTCATGTCAATAATTGCACCTGCAGTAGCTAAGAATGGTCTACCAAGAATAATAGGGACATGGGCATCTTCTTCCATTTCCATAACAACAAAATCACATGGAATAAAGAATTTACCAACTCGCAATGGAACATCTTCAAGTATACCGAGGGGAAATTTAACTGACCTGTCTGCAAGTTGCAGAGATATCCTTGTAGGCTTTAGCTCACCCATTTGAAGCTTTTCGCAGATGGAGAGCGGCATAAGGCTTACACTTGCACCAAGATCGCATAGCGCTCTATTGATCTCTATATCTCCCAGCTTCACTGGGATTGAATAGCTGCCTGGATCACCTAGTTTCTTAGGAAGAGTGTTTTGCAGAATGGCACTACATTCTGCAGTTAGAGAAACAGTAGCATTCTCTGCAAGCTTTTTCTTGTTAGATAGCATGTCTTTCAAAAACTTTGCATAAGAAGGCATTTCAGAAATTGCATCCAAGAACGGTATATTAATGTGAAGTTTCTTAAGGATGTCTAGAAATTTACCGTACTTTTTCTCTAACTTAGCCTGGGCTAACCTCTGTGGAAAAGGGACGCTTGGAATGTATTCCCGTGGCTTTTCTTGAACATCATTCCTTGGAATTGGGCTGTCTGGATCTCGCGCCCGGTCGGGCAGTGATTGCCCGGTCTGACCGGGCGAAGAAGAGCTGCTTATGTTCTTTTGTTTGTCTGGAATTTCTTCGTGCGCCCGATCGGGCGGACTTTGCCCGGTCTGACCGGGCGAAGAAGAAATTCGCACATTCCCCTGTTTTTCGTCGACTGCTTCTCGCGCCCGATCGGGCGGACCTTGCCCGGTCTGACCGGGCGAAGAAGAACTTTGCCGATTTCCCTGTTTTTCACTCATTCCCTCAATATCTATCGTTGATGGTTCCCTTACGGGAAGGCCTTCCAACTGTTTTCCACTCCTTAAAATTACAGCATTCATGTGCCCCTTTTGTGGTTGCTCTGTTTGGCCAGGAAACGTACCCGGTGTTTTTGAAGATTGGCCGACTTGATGAGCAAGTTGGCTTATTTGATTTTCCATGAGCTTATTCTGGGCTTGTAACTGTTGGATGGAATTATTTGTGGTGTTGATGAAGTTCTCCATCATTAGTTCGAGATTGGATTTTTGAGGGGGTGGTTGCATGGGTTGCATGGGTTGTTGTACTAGGGGTGGTCTTGGTTGAAAACCAGGTGGATTATAATTGTTGTTTCGAGGTGGGGGCGGAGGTGGATTTTGCTGAGCTTGGGTGTTTTTGTATGAGAAGTTTGGGTGATTCTTCCAACCTTCATTATAAGTATTAGAATGGGGATCGTATGGTCTTTTAGGGTTGGAATTGTAGAAGGCATTGGCTTCCTCAATTGATACCTCATTCGAATTTCGTGGGCAATTAGGTGCGATGTGACCTTGAGTATTACACATTTGACAAGTTTCTAGCACATTATTGGAAGATCCAGTTTGTAGTCTATCGAACTTGCTTGAAAGTGCCTGCACAGAACTAGTTAAAAGAGTTAGAGCATCAACATCTAATTTACCTCCTTTCTTGACATTATTTCGGCCGCCTGGGTGATAGTTGTCATTGGCTGACATCTTCTCAACCAGCTCCTTTGCTTCGGTTGGATTTTTAGTTAGAAGGGAGCCTCCAGATGCGGCGTCGATATAGATCCGGAACTCATGGGTTAGACCATTATAGAATGTTTGGATTAACATCCATTCAGGTATGCCATGATGGGGGCACTGTCTCTGTAACCTCTTGAATCTCCTCCATGCGTCATATAAGGATTCTTCATCTGATTGCCTGAAAGTGGATAGCTCGTTCCTTAATCTTGCAGTCTTTTCTTGTCCCAAGAACTTGACCAGAAAAGCTTTTACTAGTTTATCCCATGTATCAAAGGAACCAGAACCCTCATCTCTTAACCATTCCTTCGCCCTATCCCGTAATGAGAATGGAAAAAGGCGAAGTCTAAGAGCATCATCTGTAACACCATTCAGCTTCATAGTGTCACACTTTTCCAAGAAACCATCTATATGATTCACTGGGCAATCAAGAGGTGTGCCAGCAAATGAATCATTGGATATGAATTGAATAAATTGCGGTTTCAATTCAAAATTCTGAGCGGTGATAGGTGGTCTAATAATGCTAGAAAGGAGTCCGGTTGTTGTGTCAGGGATACCGTACTCCAAAAGAGACTTTGTTGCTTGGTCTTCCATATTTCTGTTACCTGCTCTTCTTCTACCTCTTCGTCTTCTTGCAGTCGCTTCAATTTCTGAATCGAGAGGCACTAAGTCGTCTGACCCTGAGTGACGTGTTTGCATACAACAAAGAACTAGGCAAAGAACATCAAAAACACAGGAGACAATAGCCGAAGCAACAAACAACGCTTAGTATAAACGAATCACGAAAAATCAATATGAAACCGTTAGTCCCCGGCAACGGCGCCAAAATTTGATAGGCTTATCGCGTACCTAACAAAAATAACCTAACTATTCCTTCTAACTGTGTAGTAGGGCAAGTAAGGATCGAATCCCAAGAGACTATGGTTCATTCAATTAATCAGACTCAATTAATCACTAAGCACGTGACCAATCAATAATGGATGATAATAATCAACTAATTTATTAAATAACACAATTAACTAGAGGAAATATTAATCAATAAACTAAAGCATCCAAGATCAAGCATCACCACGATTATGATTGATAAACTAATAAATCTACCCCCAATATATAAATCAATTGACAAGAAGAAAAGCAATCCCTAATAATAATACCAAAGGTCTCTTCCGAGTTATCAATGGCTTCCCAAATTAACTATCAAGCCTACTTCCGTGGAATCAAGCGAATAAGGGACATTAAACACCATGCCTAGATTCCTAATTATTCAATCATCTACTTCCGTGATGATCTTCAAACCCTTAATTGAAATAACCTAATCCCGTTAATACCCAACTTCCGTTGCAATAAGAACAAAGGGATGATAACAATACTAATTATCCCTAATCTAGTATTGGCATAAACACAATCAATTAAGCATGTCAATTGGGATTATTATTGGGGAATTTAAAGATCTACTTTATACATCAATCATAATCGGGCTTAGCAAGATCCCGGATTAAGGAAACTACTCACAAATCATAATTAAATCAAAAACAAGATCTAATAGAGAACACATAATTAAAGAACTATAAAATAAATAAAAGAGATGGAAAGTAAGAAATACCAAATACTTCAATTGATGATCTTGAATTCTTGAGGAACAATTAATAAAACTAGGATTAAAGATTGAAATTGCTTAAGAAAATAAAACTAGGGTTCTTGAGAGTTTTCTAGGGCTTAAGGAGAAAACTAATGAAAAACTAACTGTCTAAAAGTTAATTACAAAAGGGTATTTATACCCCAAAAGATAATATTTCGGAAAAATAAGAAAATACGCGTTCTTGAGCTTTGCCCGGTCTGACCGGGCGGACCTCGCCCGATCGGACGGAGGAAGGCTGCGTAAAATACGACAGTTTTCCTTCTTTGCCCGGTCTGACCGGGCGAACCTCGCCCGGTCGGGCGCGCGTAACACGTTTCCAAAATTGCATCTCATAACTTGATTTCTTCATCGCCCGGTCTGACCGGGCGAAGCCTGCCCGATCGGGCGCGCGTTGCACCGTTCAGAATTGGGCTTCTTCCTGTGAACTCCTCATTGCCCGGTCTGCCCGGGCAAGCCATGCCCGGTCGGGCATTCCACATAAATTGCAGTTCTTGGCTATCAACTCTTCCGAATCTACTAAAAACACGTCCAATTGCCTAGAAACGCTTCATATTCCTGAAAAGCTTACTAAAACAATCGAATACACTAAAGAAGAGATTGTTAGCAAGAAATAGCTCCGTAGAGCTCAAAACCATGTAAAATCATGCAATCAAACCGGGGAAAACCATTGTATAAAACACGTATATCAGGTGCCCTTGGCGCCTCAATGGGAGTCTCATGCCTCACTGATGACTGATTAGAAGCTCTAAACATGAGCATCGAATGGACGGGTCTGAACAAATCGGGGTAAACCCAGTTCGGGAATGTTCTCTTTCTTCCTTTCCGCGATCTTGTCGCTCTTTATCCACTCTCTTGCGGTCCAGGATTTGGCGGGCATCCATCTGAGCACCTCCTGACCTTTTGGATTTTAAATAATCCCATGCATCTCCTTGCACATGTCCACTCCGTGATAACTCGACCTCCTCTCTACGAGGCCTGGTCAGTGAGAAGGCATGGGCGTAGTACGGTAGACCTTGGCATGCGTCCTCTCCACCTTGAGAGGAATCTGCTTGACGGTTTTAGATCTGGCCCCCTTTGTAGAAGGCCTTGGTTTGTCAGCACTGTTTCTTACTGCCAGGGTAGATAACACTACCAACTCCTTATCTACCTTTGCTCTCGCCTCCTCACGAGCTTTCAGTTCTTCGTTCTCTTTAGTTAATGCAAGAAGTTTCTGACTCATTTCTTCAAAACCCTTCTTGATCTCCTCCTGCAAGGTTCTCTTGCTCACAAAATTTTGTTCCAGTTGGTCCTGAGTGAGGTATTCAACCTCTGGCCAAAGTCTTCTTCCACTTGCATGTCCTCCCTCATAGGGGTATCTGCAGACTGTGAAGCGGTTTGGTCTTCTAACATTGCTCTGAATTCAGCCTTCACATGTCTTGGCCTACTCATGTCTTTCTGATCAACTTTGTTACTTTGAGCCTTAGACTCATTGATCTTGGACGTCTCTGCCATCTCAAATTGCCTTCCCCACAGACGACGCCAACTGTTGTTGCACGACTTGAGCTTACAGTAAAATTTGTAGAACGGGGGTTGTGAGGCATCAGATTGATGCTACCGAGACTTCTTGGTTCTCCTTCACTCCTTGTGGCTTCTTGATACCTAAAAACAAGGAGAATAATCCTACAGATTATCTCCCCTCAGATGCTTCAGTTAGATACGGAAAAGGGGGTGAACGGTGAGAGGAAAGTGTGTTTACTTGTTTGTTTTAACTGCCAGCTTGTAGTTGTGTAGTTGTCCCTTTTTCCTTTCCATTTTAGCTCTATTTATAGAGTTTCCCAAAGTGGGCTGACCATTCAGATCGCGCCAAGTGTCACGATCTGGGAGCATTGAGTCTCCCTTCAATCTCAGCCCTTGATTCCTTTCATCTCTAATCTCAGCCTTGACTTCCATTGCCAATCATAAATGTGAGCCCGGGATGTA
Organism: Chenopodium quinoa; assembly: GCF_001683475.1. NCBI lineage: Eukaryota > Viridiplantae > Streptophyta > Magnoliopsida > Caryophyllales > Amaranthaceae > Chenopodium > Chenopodium quinoa. The sequence continues at coordinate 7,205 of NW_018743647.1, read as the reverse complement.
TTTCATCCATTTATAAACAGACACGTATTAGCATATTTGCTCTGCCACATCAAATTGGAACTAGGTTGGAATTACCTGGCATGTAAAAAGTGCAATAAGAAAGTAACAGAGGTTAGTGATTCCAAAAATGATGTTCAAGATAAAACTATCAAGTTTTACTGCAAAAAGTGTAACAAATCATACTCAGTGGAGAATATCATACCATAGAAATTCTCCGCACTCAGTGTCCCCCTATTAGAGAATTAATCTAGAAAATTCTTGAGACAATTAGTAAAATTATGTAAACAAAATATCTATGTAAAATTTCTAAGCAAGAAACTTAGAACATGCATCTAGAATGTTACTAGGAAAAATCTTAGAAAAAATCTAGTTTTAGCAACCTAGAATAATCTAGCTAAGTGGAAGTAGTAATGTCGGTTAGAATGGACATTTTTTCAAACTAAGCCATTTTTGGTAAATATTAACCAAAATGGTTGTGTGGCAAAATTATTTACGAAACTAAGTACCCTGATTTTTTGAAATTTTTTTTTTTTTTTTTTACAAAAAAATTAGATACTCAGACTTTTGAAATATCAAGATTGCTATGCAGAACACAGATCTTATATGCTCTTATGCTTGACACCAAGGGACCTGAAATTCGTATTGGATTTCTGAAGGATGGGAAGCCCATCCAACTGACACAGGGACAGGAAATCACTGTTTCCATTGATTACACCCGTTCTCCATTGAAGCATACTCCGTGTTCTCCATTGAAGCATACTCCACGTTCTCCATTGAAGCAATTACAACATTCTCTATTGAAGCATACTCCACGTTCTCCATTGAAGCAACAATCATTACAACATTCCAGCCTTCCAGGGTTTATCATCAAATTTTATTGACGGTAAGATCAATTACTGAAAGATGGAGTGTCTGATTTTTCGAGCATAGTTTACTTTTGAACCGAATTTGCGGTCAATATTAAAGAGCTATGAAATTGGACCTTTTTTCCCCTAAAATTTGTGATTTTTTCGAACCTAATTTTGGAGGAATCAAATTTGGTTGTTAATGCGTATGAAATTGCTGCTTCAATGGAGAATGTGGTGTAATCAATGGAGAATATGATAGGAAGGAACTACTTCGTATGTAATCAATGGAGAATGTGATATAATGATAGGAAGGAACTACTTCGTATGGAATTTGCTGCTTCAATGGAGAATGTGGAGTATGCTTCAATGGAGAATATGGAGTACGCTTCAATGGAGAACGTGAGGAGGTGGAATACTGATTTTTTTATAAAAAAAAAAAAAAAAAAAAAAAAAAAAAAAAAAAAAAAAAGTTAGTGAAACGCTTTCTGAGGCAGCGTTTCACTATTTTTTTTTTTTTTTAAATCAAAAATTTGGTTATTTTTTTTTAGAAAAAGTCAATATGTAAAACGCTGTCTGAAACCGCGTTTTATATATTCAATTTCTTTTTTTTAGAAAATTTTAAATCAGAAATTACGAAATTAAAAAGAAAAAAGTCAACACGTAAAAGACAGCGTTTTACACATTGATTTTTATAAAAAAAAAAATCAAGGTATAAAACGCTGTCCGAGACCCTAGAAGCTTAGTTTCGTAAATACTTTTGTCACGCAACCATTTTGGTTAATATTTACCAAAAATGGCTTAGTTTGGGAAAACGTCCGGTTAGAATAGCAAATAAACCGACATAAGTACCTATAAATAGAACTTGTACACTAGCTTGCAAGATGTAACATAAACCAATTACATACTAATAAAAGTCAACAATTCCCACAACCAAAGCTGTTCCTTGATTACTAAACAACTTCCTAAAACATCAACAGTGGTATAATAAGAAGAATCTCCCCTTCAAAAAAAAAATAAAAAAAATAAAAAAATAAAAAAAATAAAAAAATAAAAAAAAAACTCAATAAATCTATTGTAATAGCCACAATTTCTTAACTTACTAAATATATTTTTCTATATTAGAATTTTCGTTCAATTATGAATTAACAAAATCTAAACATATCATGGTATAAAATAGTAATAAAATATCTAAAAAATAAAATTATATTCTACATTATATTTTAGATTGAGCCAGTTACAACTGTTCAATTATTAATTTAGCAAGAATATTTGACATTCTCTTATAAACCTATATAAAAGTTGGAAACAGTTTTTCGAGACACGATTTCAAACGGTTGTAACTTTTTTTTTGAAATGATTGTACCTTGAATTACATGTAATAAAAAATTATAAAATAATAGAATATACTCGTCGAGACGAAACAAACAAAATCTCACATGACTACGCTTTTACTTACATATGTAAAAAATAAATAGACTCAAACTTACAAAATGAAATAATGCTACTTTTTCAAATGTAGCAAGTATATTAGGATAGAGAGAGTATATCAATAGTGCAAAGTTTATTTTAAAAAATTAGATTATAAATTAGATTTATTAAATCGAACTTCCTAATAGATGCCCAGGGCATTAGATAATAAAGAATAAATTATATTTCTTAAAATGATATAAATCTGAAATGCACGCCAAAATCATGCGTCAACTGATGTAATTAATACAGAGAATTTAGGTTCATTTAATATTTCTTTTCTTAGTTATCTTATCTAACACTCGAAACTTTTTTAACTAATCATGAAGTATCTTTTCATACTTTTTGAGGACTATGTGAGATTTATTGGAAAACAAGTGCAAAAAGTTATTTTCCTTAAACTTTGTGTCATTTGGGTATGAAACAACTAATAAAAAACGGAGGAGTATGTAATAATTTGAAACTTTGAAAAGGTCTTTGATATAGTAGGATTGAGTGATTTACATTGTGGTGTTGCTACAATGTCAGTTAATCAAGCAAAAACAACACAAAAAATAACAAACAAAACAAAGGACATTGAAATCTTGAATGACAAAAATAATAAAATTAGCGTGCAACTTCCTCTATGTAGCGTATATATGGGTACGGAATTGATGTATGGATTGATCTGATGATGACATTGTATGTAGCGTCGCATAGCTTGTTGTTAGGCTAACATACAAGTTCCGATCACGGCGGGAGGTTTTTTGCAGACTAGTCCGTCGCAGCAAGTATATGGGCCTGTAGGAGACAAATATTGCCGAAACCTTGACAATTCTCTAACGGTTTTTGGATGTTCAGCTGGGGTGTTTGATGGTGGTTTCGCCGGAGACTGATAATGCCCTTCCACCAAGGTTGGAACTAATGGGAAAGATTGCAATCCACCATGAATTAACAAACAATTTTGCAATAAGAATTACTCATGTAAGCTATGCATATTAAACATCGACCTAAATGACATTATACAATAGAGAACGACCCAATAAGGAATATGCACACAACAATAGAGTACGGAGGGAAAACATCATGCAACATATACATATAAAAACTGAATGAGTTACTACTTTGAATAAAATCTATGTATCAATCTTTAATTTTCTTATGTATGATATGTAATTTACTAACGTACCTAATTTTATTAATAGTAGATTAAAGGTTTCAGAAATCAACAGTATGGCTAAAGATATCAACAATTAAGGAATAATCTACACACAATCCTAACCCACATATATTATCTTTGGTAAGTCAGGTACCGATTGATTGATGAAAGCATGAAAGAGTAAAGCATGTGAATGTGGAAAGTGTTTAAGAAGGAAGGTGTAAGGTATGTAATGTATGAAAGGTGATGTAGAAGGAAATGGTGTATTTGTGGAAAGATATGGAAAATTTCCGGGAATAGGAAGGACCCTCAACTCGAATGACGGAAAGGACGACTCATGCATGGACCTAAGACATGGCCATGGTGTGAAGAAAATATGTACAAGTGTGTGCAAAGACTCGTGAGTTGAAGTGATATTTACAAGACTGGTGTCATGACCATGTGACTAGACATTTGGGAAGACTTATTCAAGACCAGGGAAAGACCATGTATGTACATTAAGTTGGTTAATTGTGATAGTGGGACTCGACGCGAAGACTCGGAAAGAGCAAACTGAACCAATGCATGCGTTGGAACTGTCACATAGCGTTGGTTCCATCATGGCGCGTCAAACCTGACGTGTCGCGATGGTTCCAAACGTCACGCCCACAAGTTAAACATGGTGTGCCAAAACTAGAGCATCACAATGACTTGTTTTCAGTCGTTCCTTCGAAGATTCAGGCCTAAAGTCTTCTAGTTCGAGCATATTATTCATTAGGTTCATATTAATTAACCGAATTAATTAGACAAGGTCTCCTTAGCTTTGGGTTAGTATATACAAATCATATGTACAAGAATCAAGTCAACACAAACAAAGGGTTAGTTCAATCACAAACAAGGTATGCACAAGTAAGATATGTCCAAGTAGTCAAGTAGTCACAACATGATGCAATGAGTTTGCACCTAACCATGGCTCTAGTTCTCTAAGGTCAGGGATTATGGTGTCCAAGAGGATCCATGGTAAGAGTCCGGATGCATCGCTCGGAAGCCTTACCTTAGAAGGGTTGGCACGATGGACGGGACTCCGCGAGTTAAACTCAACTTCATGGTTTGGTGAATTCAACAAACTCAGATGCACCCATTATTTCACGAAGCGTTTATTAGGGTGGACGAAGGGCTAAAACCATATGTAAAGACATATGGGTTCAAAAAAGTCGGAAAAACTTAATCAGGAAGTAAAATCGTCGAGACAATACTAGATTCAAGCAAAACAGGAAGACAGAAATCTGGCGCAAAATCGCCGGACATTGTCGCTGGAGGCAAGGACTAACGTCGGCGACAAAACCCTGTCGCGGCGCGATGGGCTGTCATTCGGTGTTGGTCTTGTCTCCAGGCGACAGGTCTGACGTTTTGCGGCAGCTTCGATTTTAGATATTTTTTCCGATTTTTCACAGTGTCTTTTCGATTTTAGTTGTGAAAATATTTATGTCTTTCCTACGTGTATGTCCTATGTTTTAAATGCATTACGGATGGTATTTCTAATGCAAACTTTTTATTCTTATGCCACAATGTTAATCAAATTACGAACATAAATATTTAGAATCTTTCGAGTCTCATCCACTATTCTAATCGATTGCTAAAAAATTAGGAATCAATTTAGAAATCCTCCCAAGCGGAGTCGCCAAACACTGTAGGAATTTTTCAATTCTCATTGAGCCCTACTATGGTTCATGCTTTTAGGCATGGCGGCGTTCCAAGGAAAGAAGCTAGAGATAAAAGAGTCGCCAACAAGTTTTAGGAACTTGTGTACCGTTCACGGGTGTGAAGTTACACCCCATTCACGATCACGGACACTACTAGAAATAGGCCCGATTTTCGACGGCCTGTTTCTGACGGACACGTATTTCCGTCAGAAAAATCAGAAATTCCCGACGGGTTTTTATTCCGTCGGAAATCTTCGACGAATTTTAACAATCTGTAGGAAATCCGTCGAAATTTCCGATAGAATTTAAATTTCGGAGGAAATAAAATTCGTCAGAAATTTCCGACGCAATATTCCGTCATAATATAATTATATAATAATAAAAAAAAAAAAAAAAAAAAAACAAACCCTTATGTCAACCCTAAACAACCGTCTCTCCCCTTCATTTCATCAGTTCTCTTTCTCTCTCCTTCGTACTGATTCTCTCTCCTCCTCCTCCTTTCTCATTTCATCTTTTCTCTTTCTCTCTCCTCCTCCTTCTCTTCCTCTCTCCTTCTCCTTCTCTTCCTCTACGCCCCTTCTGTTTTCCTTCTCTTCCTCTACGCCCCTTCTTTTCCTCTCTCCTCCTGGTCGCCTCTTCCTCTTTTCTTTCCTCTGTTTTCTTCTCCTTCTTTCTCTTTCCCTTTTTCTTCTCCTTCTTTCCTCTCTTCTCTGTCCGCCTCTTTCTTCTCTCCTCTTCTTTCCCCTCTTTCTTCTATCCATGACCAACAACAACTAACACCACCGCCATCACCAACAACCAACAACGGAGACCACAACACCACAACCATCGTGCAACAACAACGGCTGCCACAACAACACCAGCTACACGCGACAACTACATCTCAAGGTTTTTGTTTTGTAGATCTAGTTTTAATTTAGGTTAAATTGTAGATATAGTTAATTTTTTATGTAAATGTAATGTTAATTTATAAATTTTATTAGATAATTGTATATTTTATATATTTCCTTTAATTTTTGTTGTTTGATTATGGTTTTTTTTTTTAATTTTATTATGAAATTCTGATTAAATATGTAGATTTACTGGTTTTGATATTTTTTTGTGGTATTTTTCGATTTTGTTGTGTTAATTTTCGTATTTTTGGGCTAATTTTTTTTTTTTGGGGTTAATGTTCGATTTTTTGAGTTTTTGGTGTGGTGGTGTCGGTGGTGGTGTGTGAATGTGGGATAGGGGTTTAGGGTTGGTGTCGGTGGTGGTTTGGGAAGTTGGGGTTGATTTTTGGTGGTGTCGGTGGTGGTGTGTGAAGGTGGGATAGGGGCTGGTGTGGTTGGGTTATGGGTTACGGGTTTTGGTGGTGGATCTGGGTGGGTTATGGGCTGGTGTGGTGGATCTGGGTGGGGTACGGTTTAGAGGTGGGGCTGTTTTTTTTATTTTTTTTATTGACTTTTCCGGCGGAACGGTATCCGTCGGAAATTTCCGACGGACTTTTCCGGTGCCGGAATTCCTCTTCCGACGAAACAATTCCGACGGAAATTCCGTTGGAAAAGTCGTTTTTCCTACAAAAGGGTTTCCGACAACCGGTTCCGACGGAAATTCCATCGGAAACGGGTTTTTCAACGGAATTCAGGGTGATTCCGACGGAATTTTCCGTCGGAAACGGCCTGTTTTCTAGTAGTGGGAGATCGCTAACTCCATAGTAGTCCGGAACCATGACTGAATGTTCGGGGATGATGGTACGAATCCAACCTACACTAGTGGAAAAACCACTATTAGCAACTGGCGAAAAGTGGCTTTTAGCAACTGGCGCATGGGGCTGCTATTGCAGAGGCTACATACTAATGAGAATATTATTTGCAACTGGCTTGTTAGCTGCTAATAGTCATTATTTGCAACTGGCGTATAAATGCGCCAATTGCAAATAGTCTTTTTGTATAACATAAATAGGTATTATTCGCAACTAAAGAAAGTGAATATTTTCCTTTTATCTAATTATCTGCATATGGTCTTACTAAAATGTATGTAGAAATTTGCGCCTGGTCTTGGAGGCATGGGATTGCCTCTGAAATTATT